>NW_027206402.1:5092500-5187500 GCF_024711535.1 Dipodomys merriami | reverse complement strand
AGCAACCCTATAAATACCAAGATGACCATATATACTATGCTTTTACCCAGACAATTATAGCTACAATAAAGCTTAAGTTATAAATTATGTACAGTAAGACAATAATAACAGTAACTAATAAAATAGAAGAATTGTAACAATATGCTGTAAAAATGTAATGTGAAATGGGTGTGGAAATGCACACATATAATCCTAGGAAACAGAAGCTGAGGCAGGAAGATAATGAGAGAGATATACAGTGAGACCTTATATGCAAAAAAACAAAAAAGAAAAAAGAAAAAAGGTATTATGTGAATGTGATATCTTCCAAAATATGAGATTTTTTCCATTTAATCTTTTCAAACCAGAGTTGAGCACAGGTAACTAACTACAGAAGGGGAATACAGTGAAGGGGATTACTGTATAATTAAGTGTTTTGTGAAGAGAAAAAACATATCCTATTTAAAGGTTCTGTTCTGAGAAGAAAAGCCATGCACCTTTCTTTTACCTTTTTCTGAAACTCTATGGTATTTCTCCCCTCCTACATAACTACCGTCCCACCTGAGTTGTGGAATGGACAAGCGCTCAAAGCTAGCTTGGCTGTGGAAGAAGTCAAACATATTCTTTTCCTGCAAGCATCTTGCAGCCTGTTTCACTCCTCCTATTTTGCTTCCTGAAGCCCAGAGGACCCTCCTGTGAAGATATATTCTGTATTTTCAGGTGAGTGAGATAAATGACTTCCTTAGAAGACAATGTGACTTTGAAGATTGAAATTGAAAAAGGAAATCAAACTCTTCCATCTTTTTTTACTAAGGGCCAGAAAAAAATGATAGGTTCTTACCTGCTGAGAGTAAGCAACTTTTGCAGCCTGTGCTAATGAATTTAATCTTGATGCTGATGTGAAATGTGTTTGAAATGTTTCCTTAGCCCTAATTCCTTACTTTCTGAGAACACCACCCCTTTAGAAACTCGATTTATGATGTGAATATTTACTTCCTGTAAAAAGTAGTTGCTTTGATATTTTGATTTTATGAAGGGTGAGTGAATTTGATATTGTTCTCTCAGTTAAATTATAAGCATGTGGGGCTGGGAAGGTGGCTCAGTGGTAGAACGCTTGCCTTGCATGCATGAGGCCCTGGGTTCGATTCCTCAGCACCACATAAACAAAAAAAGCCAGAAGTGGTGCTGTGGCTCAAGTTGTAGAGCGCTAGCCTTGAGCTGAAGAGCTGAGGGACAGCGCCCCAGCCCAGAGTTCAGGCCCCACGACCGGACCCAAAAAAATAAAATAAAATAAATTATAAACATGTAAAAATGAATTGAACCTGATTATCTGAAGTTCTTTCTGCCCATTTTCTCTGGTACAGATTTCTATGATGTGGAGAGTCTATATTTTAAGTCATTTTGGATTCCTAACTAGGTCTGTGAATGTGGGTGAGTCCGTAAGAAATGCAGAATTTGCCCCATTGACTTTGGAGAAAAGACTGACAGATGGAAACTGGGCAATGATTCAGAAGACAGCTGAGGCTGCAGCCATGAGCCTTCCTGCCTGTGTTCAGCTCCCAATCTCTTCTAAAACAACCCTCACTTCCCATGCGGTGGTTTATTTTTCTATCCAAAGGGTTTTCTGGAGCTTCATCTTATTCTGGTTTCATAGTATGCCAACATGAGAAGAGTGAAAGCAAGCAAGGGAGATGTGGCAGAGGGATTTTATCTGAGGCTCCATCACATTTGGGAGCTTCTGGCTGAAAACTCCAGAAAGAAAAAAGTGAAGAAACAGCTAAGAGAAAATGTAAGAAAGGAAGCCACAATGCTTAAGCCTGAAAAGTGTTTCTAGGATAAGGAGACTCAGGATTTGGTGTCACCTGAGGAGAAGCTGGTAGAAGAGAGAATATTTAGGAAAAATGAGAAGGGATCAGGAGGGAATGGAGACAAAAAAGGCCTAGATTACCTAGAGCTGGGGCCTCAATGTGAACTTAATTTTACGGTGGGATAACAACTCCAATGATGCAATAGCTTACAACTTTGATTACTATCTCATGCTACAAGCCTAATCCATGTCCACTGCCACTCAGCATGCTGTCCATTCTGGGATTCAGACTGCCTGCTGGAGGATCCCAAGGGAAGAGAACAGTGTGAAAACCACATGACTAAAACTCAGAAAAGATACATGTCATCACTTCTCATATGTCATTTGTCAAAGTACGTTATATAACCAAGCCTGGTAGCAATGGGGATGGGAATACATATTGTGAGCATTATAATAATATCTATTATTATTGTCATATAATAATCAAAAATCTATTGTTTTCACCAAAGGAAAAGAGATGGCATTTCTCCCCTTTTTTGGAGTATTGGACAGGGCATTCTGTAGAATATTCTTCAGTTGTGGGCTCTCAATCTTTTCTCTTAAGATTGTGGCTATGAGGTTTTGGGGAGGAGAATTACAGAGAAAAAGTGTGTTCTCACGCTGGACACTGGTCGCTCACACCTATAATCCAAGCCTGAGATCTGAGGATTATGATTGGAAGCCAGCCTGGGCTGAGAAAATCCATGAGACTCATCTCCATTTAACGAAAAGAGCCAGAATTGGAGCTATGGCTCAAGTGTAAAAGCACTAGCTTTGTGTGTTTGGGGTGAGCGGTAGGGAGGAGAAAGTTCAGGGACAGAATCTAGGCCCTGAGTTCCCAATCCTGGGGGAGTTAGGGGAAAATGTGTTCTCTGTGCATGAAATCAAGGATGTATGTCAGCATCACTATTGATGTTAACTTCGTGGTAGAGTTGATCACTTGTATTCTGGAAATGATTTGTTCCACTCTTCTCTGTCCTATATTCTTTAAAAGAGGCAGCTATGCACAATCTAGACCTCAGAGTTATGGATTGCACTGATGCACTGGTTTCATTTTTTTCTACTTAAAAAATTATACCTAAGTACTTGTACAAAGGAGTTCTAATTTAACATGTCAGTTTGTGAGTACAGTACATCTTGATCAATGTCACCACTTAGATCGTTCTTCTCCATTTCTCTCAACCCCACCCCCAATTTACCTGGTGATATTTTCACACATGTACATTGAACACTAAGACTGGATTCACCCACTGCACGAATTTTGCAAAGAAATGTCTTCATTCCACAGGCAAGGAAGATGACGCTGAGGACAATAAGCCCAATACAGCATAGATATTAATTGACATCAAGATTATTTGACTTACAAAATCTTCACCAAAAGAAGCATAAGAAAAAAGAAAGTGGCCAGGAAAACGTGAAGCATCTATCTATCTTTGTGTGTGTGTGTGTGTGTGTGTGTGTGTGTGTGTGTGTGTGTGTGTGTTGGTTCTGGAGCCTGAGTGCCTGAGTGCTGTCCCTGAGCTGCTTTGCTCAAGGCTAGCACTCTACCACTTGAGCCACAGCACCATTTCCAGCTTTTTGGTAGTCGATTGGAGATAAGAATCTCATGGACTTTCTAGCCTGGGTTGGCTTTGAACTACAATCTTCAGACCTCAGTCTCCTGAGTAGCTTGATTGCTGGTATGAGCCACTGGCAGCTAGCAAAACATCTATTAATTGCCTCACTTAAGCATGTGGTGTAGTAGGTCAATTGATAGTTGTGACACTCAGATAATGATTCTTCTGCTTGTTCCTCTCTGGTGTTATGACTAGTATGATAATGCTCGCTCAGGTTTATATCACTGTCCAATCATTGTTCCATTTTATTCAGTAAGCAGTTTTTCAGGACAGGATTACTGTGAGGGGAGAGTATGGGATGAAAATTTCATCTGTACTTCTTGTGGCCTGGCGAAAGCTTCTCAGAATGTTTGCAAGAGGAGTTAGGACTCCAAATCTGCCAAATAAAGGAAAAGACACATTCCTTCCACAGTAGCTGTGCCACAGAAAGACAAATGGGAAAACTCATCCAGGCTCAGAGGCAAAGCAACAGGATGGGTTGTTCAGGTGGGTGAAAATTTGTGAAGTTTCTCTTTCTTACCATGGGGATATCATTCAATGCTGGCATTTACAATATGTGCCAGGACTCATATCTTTGTAGGTCTCTTTTCTCTGAAACATCTTTGACAATGACAGAAAGAAGAATGTAACAATGGCCCTCAGTTATGTTTTTTTGAACAAGGATCTCATCTCCCAACAAAAGCTAGAGTTATAATGAATGGGTAATAAAGAAACAATTTGGGGACATTGTCATTCATGTGGAGAATAATCTTTTTCTCAATCCATTTTTATGAATAAAATAGAAACTACCATACCCAAGTAACATGTGCATGCTACATACTTAGTTGTAATCATTTCATGCCCTTAAACATTTGCTTACATATTCTGATGTTAAGTGATTTTAAATAGATAGATCTCCTGGCTGGAAACCAGGAAGACAAGTTCCTCAGGCTTATTCTTCATACTAAAGAGACTTTTATATTTTCAGAAATGATTTTTCCTTCAGTTGCTAAAATGATCCAGACTTTCAAACTTTATTATGTACATAATACATAAGGCGGGTGGAACTTTTAGGGCATTCTGGGCTCCCAACACTCAGTGTATCCTGCAACACTGCACAGTAAATGTTTGCTGAAGGAATATTCAGGGACTGTTTTCAAGAAAAAAAAGCATCATGAAAATTTATGACAGAAATAGAACACACACATTTCAAATGAAGGGCCATGTCTCAAGGCCATGATCATTAATTTCCTTCATTGAAAGTAGAGCTATTATATTTTTTATGAGACCAAGTACAATAAAGCTGTGTTGATTAACTTTGATTGTATCGATGTTCTTCAGAAACCCTGATTGAAGGCAAAAGTTTTGAAGTTGGAAATGATGACAGACATCTAGGAGTGTCTTCGGGAGCTCACAACATTTGCCAACCATCAGACTGTTTGGAGGAATACAAATTAATTTTCCCCAGGAAAATTGATAAAGGCACTCTACCACTTGAACCACAGTGCCACTTCCAGTTTTCTTTTAGTTTATTGGAGATAAGAGTCTCATGGACTTTCCCTCCCATGCTGGCTTTGAACCGTGATCCTCAGATCTCAGCCTCCTTAGTAGCTAAGCTTACAGGGGTGAGCCACGGGTGTCAAGCAACAGTTGGCTTTTTGAGGTATGTGAAGAAGTAAAGAATTTTGAAAGTCAGGGTAAAGGAAAGCAGTCAATGTCTATGTGGATTTTAATTCCTCTGCCTTTGACTCTTATAGTAAATTCACTGATGTCTTTCATTTGAAAAGACTTACTAGTCCCTCTCCAACTATGTTCCCAGGGACCTGCTGAGGAGGCCTGGGAGAGTAGAGGTAGAAAGAGGCCCCTCCCTGTGCAGGACAGAAATACAGGTCTGGGGCATAGGAGTTTTCAGATTTTCACTCAATTGTATTTTCCCATTTCTTATATTGTTCTTGTATTCTTGATGCTGGTTTGCACACATATTTTAAAAAAGACGTCCATTTCTGTTCTATTGAAGGTGAGGAGGTGCCAAAGGGAACAGAAAAATAAATGTATATATGGGGGGGGCAGGTGTAGTATGTGAGCATGCCGTTCCTAACCAGTGCCTCGTGCTTAAGTTTTTGAGGTTCTGTCCTCCTATGTAAAATGAAGGCAGTGACACACATTTTAGAGAGGGTTGATATAACAATTAAAATGTATTTAATGAAATAAATGAACATTAAATAGTTGGAATGATGCCTTGTACAGAACAAGATAGTCATTATCAATGCACATTATCATGGTATCTTAAAGGAACATACTCAATTAGCTTAAGTTCAAAATGTATTTGAAGGGAAGATAGAAGTCTATTTGGGGAAAAACAGTAAAATCTCCTTGCAATTGGAAATGCTCCAAGAATGCAATCTCTGTGTGTGTGTGTGTGTGTGTGTGTGTGTGTGTGTGTGTGTGTGTGTGTGTGTGTGTGTGTGTGTGTGTGTGAGTCTGTGTGTGTGCGTGCGTGTGTGTGTGTGTCTGTCTGTCTGTCTGTGTGTCTCATTTTTCCTCTCTCTCCTTCCCCTCTGTCTTTCCCTTCCTCTCCCTCTCTCTTCCCACCCCCAGACACAAGCTTACATAGTTTCTCCTTCTCTTGATTTTTCCTCCAGGCTTGATTGCTCCACTCATTGAATGAACTGTGGCTGAAAATAGAATTAAGCTCCATCACAGACTCCTATCTGCTGCCTCATTTTCAGGTCCTCAATTCTATTTTCTGAGGCAAGATTGGCATATTAGACTTGGTTGGCAGAGTTCTTCTCTCTTGTCATGTTGTCCTGGTGCCGACCTTTCCAGCTTCAGGGTTAGAGTGTCATGAAGTGATTGAGACTGATCCTAATCTCTTCCAAACAGAAAAGAACAAGAGTTGAGGGAAGGGAGAGAAAGAGAATATTGAGTAGATATGTGTATACACGCACACACTGTTGAGGGAGTATTGAGTTAAATGAATAATGTGTATATTCAGCACCTAGATTGGTGGTGCACATCTGTTACTTGCAGGAAGATCAAATCATAGATTTCAGTCCCGTTTGGACAAAGGAAGTGAGATAGTATCTCAAAAACAAAATAAAAGTGAAAGGCTGGAGTGTGATAGAACTCTTGCCTAAAGTACATACATTTAGGTTTAATCCTCAGTATCTAAATAAAAGAGAGTATTTAGCATAGACTCTGCCCCTAGAAAATTCCATAAATATTTTAGTGAAATAAACAGAAAAATGCTAGAGGAAATTCATTAAGACAATAACTGTTCGGGCTGTTTACAGATGATTTTTTTCTCATTGTTCTCAAGATTGTCTACTTAAAATAATTTTTTACAATAAATATGCATTTCTTACTCATTAATACAGGAAAGAAATGTATAAATTAAAGAGTGACAGTTCATTTGAATTTATATTCAACTACTGAATCCCGTACATATTCAACTGCATGAACATCTTTTTTAGATATCACACTACTTTTTTTAAATTTAATTTTATTTTATTTGAGAACATACTGTACAGAGGGGTTACAATTACATTGGCAGGATAATGCATACATTTCTTACCAAGCATTGCAGCCTCCTCTTTTGTTTACACTTCACCTCCCTTCCCAGGCTCCACCCTCCCCCACACCCAATCATACCCTCCTAACCCCCCCCCACACCGACATTGTAAAGCTTGCTTTGACATGACATTTTGTAATTCTCCTTGTTGCAACAGGTCCACCTGAATCCTTAAACGACTTGTTTGTCCCCATCTCCTCCACATCTTATATTGACATCAAATAAAGTGAAAGCGGGGGTTACACTGTGGGGGAGGGACATACAAAGCAACAAAGAAATAATCTTATAAATGCGTTACAAACACATGCATGAAAGAAACGAAAACATTAAAATACATATTTAAGGGTTCGTTTTCCTAACATCACATTATCTGACCTTTTCCGCTTGACTCATACCTATACTAGATATTGCAAATAAGGGAAACCATGGGACCTATGTTTCTTTGGGCCTGGCTTACTTCACTTAATATAATTTTTTCCAAGGCTTTCCATTTCCTAACAAATGGGGAAATGTCATTCTTTCTGATGGAGGCATAGAATTCCATTGTGTATATATACCACATTTTCTTGATCCATTCATCTACTGAGGGGCATCTGGGTTGGTTCCATATCTTAGATATGGTAAATAATGCTGCAATAAACACAGTTGTGCTGGTAGCTTTAGTGTGGTCTTGTTTGTATACATTTGGGTAAATGCCCAAAAGTGGGATTGCTGGATCATAGGGGAGATCTATGTGAATTCTTTTGAGGAACCTCCATACTGCTTTCCAAAGTGGTTGAACAAGTTTACATTCCCACCAACAATGAAGTAAGGTTCCTTTCTGTCCACATCCCCTCCAGCATCTGTTGTTGTTAGAGTTCTTGATTTTTGCTGTTCTAACTGGAGTGAGGTGATAGCTCAATGTTGTTTTGATTTGCATTTCTTTTATGGCTAGGGATGTTGAACATTTCTTCATGTGTCTATTGGCCATCCTTCTTTCTTCTTCAGAGAAGCTTCTCTTTAAGTCTTTCGCCCACTTATTTATTGGGCAGTTGTTTCTTTGAGGATTTGTTGTTGGGTGGTTTAATTTTTTGAGTTCCAAGTATATTTTAGATATGAGACCCTTGTCCGTTGTATGGCTAGTAAAGATCTTCTCCCAATCGGTGGGCTTTCTATTGATCTTGCTAGCTATGTCATTTGCCCTGCAGAAGCTCTGCAACCGTATGCAATCCCATTTGTCCAACCTTTCTTTGATTTGTTGTGTTTCCGGGTCTCTATTCAGAAATTTTCGGGCTGAGCCAAGGAGACCTAGGGTTTCTCCTATTCCATCCTGTAATGTTTTCAGAGTGTCTGCTTTGAATTCAAGGTCTTTGATCCATTTGGAGTTGATTCTGGTGCACGGTGATATATAAGGATCTAGCTTTAGTTTTCTACATGTAGTTAACCAATTTTGCCAGCACCACTTACTTAAGAGGCTGTCTTTCTTCCATTCTATTGTTTTAGCTTCCTTATCGAAGATTAGATGGCTATAGGTCTGTAGGTTCATTTCTGGGTTTTCAATTATATTCCATTGGTCCTGAGGTCTGTTCTTATGCCAATACCAAGCTGTTTTGATTACTATGGCTTTAAAGTAGAGTTTGAAATTTGGTATTGATATTCCTCCAGCAGTGTTCTTTCCGTTGAGAAGTGTTTTTGCTATTCGGGGTCTTTTTTTGTTCCATATGAATTTTTGGATTGCCTCTTCTATTTCCTTGAAGAATGAGGGTGGAATTTTGATAGGTATTGCGTTGAATATGTAGATAGCCTTGGGAAGTATTGCCATTTTCACGATGTTAATCTTGCCAATCCAGGAGCATGGGATGTTTTGCCATTTTTTAAGTTCTGTGTTGATTTCCTTTTTCAAGATTTTAAAGTTTTCATCATAGAGGTCCTTCACTTCTTTAGTTAAGTTAATTCCTAGGTATTTTATTTTTTGTGGGGCTATTACAAATGGAGTTGCTTTCCTAATTTCAGCCACACTTTTCTCATTGTTGGCATACAGAAAAGCCATTGATTTTTGGGGGTTAATTTTATAACCTGCTACTTTGCCAAAGTTTTGAATCAGCTTGAGTAATTTGGGAGTGGAGTCTATGGGATTCTTTAAATACAAGATCATGTCATCTGCAAAGAGGGAGAGTTTTATTTCTTCTTTCCCTATTTGGATCCCCTTTGTGTCTGCATCTTGTCTTATTGCTGTAGCTAGGCATTCTAATACTAGATTGAAGAGAAGTGGAGAGAGTGGGCATCCTTGTCTTGTTCCTGAGTTAAGAGGAAATGGCTTTAGTTTTTCACCATTGAGTATAATGCTGGCTGTAGGTTTATCATATACAGCCTTTATTGTATTGAGGAATGTTCCATGGAATCCTAATTTTTCCAAAACCTTCATCATAAAGGGGTGTTGGATCGTGTCGTATGCTTTTTCTGCTCCTGTTGATGTGATGAATAATATTAATTGATTTGCGTATATTGAACCAGCTTTGCATCCCTGAAATGAATCCTGTTTGATTGTGGTTTATGATTTTTTGGATGAATTGTTGAAGTCGATTTGCCAAAATTTTGTTGAGAAGTTTTGCATCAATGTTCATCAAAGAAATGGGTCTATAGTTCTCTTTCTTTGATGAGTCCCTGCCTGGTTTTGGGATGAGGGTTATGATGGCTTCGTAGAATGTGTTCGGTAGTGAGCTTTCTCTTTCAATTTCATTGAACAGTTGGAGGAAAATTGGTGTGAGCTCTGTTTTGAAGGCCTTGTAAAATTCCACTGTAAAACCATCTGGTCCTGGACTTTTCTTAGCTGGGAGGTCTCTTATTGCTCTTTCTATTTCAATGCTTGATATGGGCCTGGTAAGATAGTTTAACTCATCTTGGTTTAGTTTTGGCATGTCAATATTTGCTAGGAAGAGGTCCATTTCTGTCAAGTTGTCGAACTTATTAGCATAAAGTTTTGAGAAGTATTCCCTTATAATATTCTGAATCTTGGTTGTTTCCGTGGTGATGTTTCCATTCTCATCTCTGAGTTTATTAATTTGGGTGTGTTCTCTTCTTTTTGATAAGATTTGCTAAGGGTGTGTTAATTTTGTTAATTTTTTCAAAGAACCAACTCTTTGTTTTGTTGATTCTTTCTATAGTTTTTTTGGATTCTAGTTCATTTAATTCTGATTTAATTTTGATTATTTCTTTCCGTCTACTGGATTGGGGTTTATCTTGCTGCTCTTTTTCAAGGAGGTTTAGATGTGTCATTAAATTGCTAGTTTCAGATCTCTCCAATTTGATGATGTAGGAGCTCAGAGCTATAAACTTGCCTCTGAGTACTGCCTTTGCTGTGTCCCAGAGGAGCTGGTAATTTGTGTGTTCATTTTTGTTGAATAGCATGAACATTTGAATTTCCTTTCTAATCTCTTCCATGACCCACTCATGATTCAGCAGTGTGTTGTTTAGCCTCCATGTGATACCGGACTTTCTGTGGTGGCTTTTGGTGTTGAGTTCTAATTTTATTCCCTTGTGGTCAGAGAGAATGCAAGGTATAACTTCAATGTTTCTGAATTTAGACAAGTTTGCTTTGTGGCCTAAAATGTGGTCTATTTTAGAAAACGTTCCATGTGCTGCTGAGAATAATGTGTATTCTGATGCTGCTGGGTGAAATGTTCGGTAAATGTCTGTTAAGTCTAGTTGATCTGTGCAGCTGTTTAGATCTGGGGATTCTCTGTTGAGTTTTTGCCGAGTTGATCTGTCTAGTGCGGAGAGTGGTGTGTTAAAATCCCCAACAATTAATGTCTTTGGATCTATATGGCATTTGAGGGAAAGTTGTGTTTCTTTGATAAATTTGGGTGCTCCATTGTTTGGCGAATAGATATTTAGAATTGTAATATCCTCCTGAACGAGAGATCCTTTAATTAGTATGTAGCGACCTTCTTTATCTCTTCTCACGATTTTTAATTTGAAGTCTATTTTATCTGATATTAGGATTGCAACTCCCGCCTGTTTATGAGGGCCATTTGCTTGGTAGATTTTGTTCCAGCCTTTAACATTGAAAATGTGTTTGTTTTTACGGGCAAGATGTGACTCCTGCAGGCAGCAGATAGAAGGGTCTTGTTTTTTAATCCAACTAGACAGTCTATGTCGCTTAATTGGAGAGTTCAGTCCATTAACGTTAAGAGATAGGACTGAGAGGTATTTGGGAGTTCCTGCCATGTTATCTACTTTCTTGGGGGCTGCAAAAACTGGGTTCTTCCTATGGTTCTTGGATTCTCAGTTTGGGTGCAGTTTGTTGGCATTTATTGTGGTCTTGTTGGTTTTCTATGTGTAGGACATCTTTAAGAATCTTTTGTAGGGCTGGTTTGGTGGAGATGTATTGTTTCAATTTTTCTTTGCTGTGGAAGGTTTTTATTTGGCCTTCAGTTATGAAGGAGAGTTTAGCTGGGTACAGTATTCTTGGTTGATAGTTCTTTGTTGTTAGGGCCTGGCATAAGTCATTCCAGGCTCTTCTTGCTTTGATTGTCTCTGCTGAGAAATCTGAGGTGATTCTAATTGTTTTCCCTTTGTAGGTGATTACCCTTTTCTCCCTGACAGCTTTAAGGATCTTTTCCTTGTTCTGAGTTGATCCTGTGTGGATTATAATGTGACGGTGGGATGTCCTTCTGGTCTGGTCTATTTGGGTTTCTAAAGAATTCTTGTATCTGAATAGGCCTATCTTTTTGCATGTTTGGGAAGTTCTCTGCTAGGATCCTGTTAAACAAATTTCCTAGACCATTAACTTCTGTTTCTAGGTGCTCCTCTACACCCATTATCCTTAAGTTAGGCCTTCTGATGGTGTCTTCCAGGTGTTGGATAGATCTATCATATTTCTTGGACTTGTCTTGGATGGTTGTATGTTCTTTCTCTATAATATCTAGGCTGTCTTCAATCCCTGAGATTCGATCTTCTGCATGGTCTAACCTGCTGTCAAGACTCTCTACTTTGTTTTTAATCTCTTCTAATTTGTCATCTTCTAATTGGTCAGCTTTGATGGCTTCAAGTTCTTTGTTGAAGCTCTGTTTTAGGTCTTGTATGAATCTCTTTACTTCCTTAATTTGGTGTTCAGTGTTTGTCTTCAAATCACTTAGTTGATTGGATATGGTTTCTTTGGACTCCCATTCCTTCTGTTGGGTTCCATTCAGCATTCCGTTTGTGGTCTGCCTGACTTCCTTCAGCTCTTTGTTAATGGATTTTATGGATGCCTTTAGTGATCTTTGTGTGTTCTCTACCTGGTCTCTCAATTCCTGTATTAGTCTTTTTTTTTAGCTTCCTCACGTTCGTGGGATTCCTGCAGTTCTCTTTGCATGTTCTCAGCCTGCTCACGCCGTTCCTCCCTTTCTATTTGTGTATTCTCAAGTTGTTCACGCAAATCCTGTATCAGTTTTTGAGTAGCTTCCTCACGCTTATGATATTCCTGTATAAACTTCTGGGATGCCTCCTCTCTCTCCCTATCACGCTCATAGAGAGTCCTTTGTAAATTGTCAAACTTCTCATTTATCATGTTTGCCACCAGTGTTTTTAGAGCTATTTGGGAACTCTCCTCTGGATTGTTCATTATCTGATCTGACCCCTGATTATCAAGATTGGGTATTGAGATACCCGAATTTGCCATTTTTCTTTTGTTTTTCCGGCTTACTCTGCCCATTTGAGATGAAGATAGCACCAGTTTTGTGCTAGAACACTATCTTAAGGCAACCATCAACCAAAGTTTGCATTTGTACAGTCAATAGTCTACAGATACAATCTAGTTCAACAGATACATCTATTCAACATCAAACAACTATATTTTAAAGGACTTCGAACCGCAGAAAAGAATTTGGAAAACCAGAAATTATTAGGATTAGGGAGAGATGTGGGTGAAAAATAGGAATAGATTGGTGTGGGGAGGCACAGGGAGAGTTAACTATGTCCTAATCACAATGCAGGAAATGGGTTGGGTAGGATGCAAGTAGAGAGAGAGAGAAAAAGAAGAGAGGGATAGGGGAATGAAAAGAAACCAGAAAAAAAATAGAAACGTAAAAATTAATGTTATTGTAGAGATTAAAAGACCATCTATTTAGAGAGGAATGTGAATATGTTGTGAGAAAGGGAGGGACATAGAGGAGATGTGAAAAACTTTAAGGATGGGAAAGGAAGAAGAAAAGATCAGAAGTTCAGTAGAGCTAGACAAAAAACAAAAAGATAATTATGAAAGAAAGAAAAAGAGAAAGAAGATAAGAAAAGAAAGGAAAACGCTCATTTACATATTCCTAAAATAAAAATTTTAAGAGGAGAAAAAAAAAGTTACTGGAAATCAATTATTTTTTCAGAAGAAGCAAAAATTAAAGATTAATAAAAGTTTTAAAAGAGAAAAAAAATATATATATAAGTTAACAAAAAACAAAAAACAAACAAAAAAAAGAAAAGAAGAAGAAAAAAAAGAAAAAAAAGAAAAAAAAAGTCCTTTGATTTTTTTTGGGGGGGGGAGGGGTGGAAAAATCCTGTATCTGTATCTCCCTTTTGTCTGTAACCAGCCTTTTGTTGGAGTCTCTGGTCAGCTTGCGTTCCTGTGGCTTGATTGGTTTCTTAAGTCGGTTTGTTGGAAGAGGCAGAAAAATGCTCTGCTTTACCCAAGATTTTGAGATCCCCCTCCCAGGTAGTTTTCTAGCAGGGTGATCTGCTTTGAGAACCATAAAAGAGGGGGATGCAGTGGTGAGGCTAGGTTCTGGGTAGAGTTGAGGCCTTTCAACAATCGGTAGCTTTTTCCTGGGGCTGTTTTGTGCAAAAAAAATCTCCCAGATCCCAGCCTGGAGCCGTTCTCAGGGATTCTGTTTTTCAATTGATTGTTGAGGCTGCTAGAGGGAGGGGCAGCCTCTGGCTCTGGTTACCCAGTGAGGGAAGCCACTCCAATGGCTGGCGCCTGAGCTAGGTGACTTTTCCCTGGATGGAGCCGAGTCTGGCAGGTCACTTTGCCGTTAAGTTCTTGTGACCTGCTAAATGACTCGTTTTATTCCAAGGCCTGGGTTGGAGCTGGCAGCCCCTCCGAGCTTTGTCGGTATCCAAGATGGAGATCACCGGTGCTGTGGGGGGAGGGGTGGCCTTCCCTCCTCTGCTCCCTGAGAAGGAGTGAGGACGTCGGGCTTCTACTCATGCCAAGTCTTGGATCCTGGGTCGTCTCTGGTCTGCAAGCTGCAGGATGAAGACGTCCACCCTTTGTTGGTTCTTGCTGGTATTGAGTTGAATCTGCTCGCCCGCTGCGTCTGGCTCCTTCATCCTGGACTCTATGTGTGAGCGCTCAGGTATGGCCCCCGGCTGCTGTCTCCGCAGCTTGCGACCCTCCCGCTGCCGCGGCTGCTGGCGAGCACTCAGGTGTTACTTTTTGCCTTGGCTTCCCTCTCTTGTCTAACTCTCTGTCCTGTGATGGCACACTTGGTGTGATTCTCTGGCTTAGGACTGTTCACTGGAACTCTAAAACTGCTTTCTATGTGAGAGCTTGTTCAGATTACAGCTTCTCCTCCGCCATCTTCCCGGAACTCCCTCACACTACTTTTAATATTCTTATTTCATCACTTTTTTCTTTTGCAGGGTAAGGGGAGAAGTGAAGTGTGGAGAGGCACCTAACTGCATGTGCTTTGTGATATGTGATGGTTTCAGCAGTTGAAATTTTGTGGTTTGTGTACTGGATAGTTTCCAAGTTGGTAAAGTCTAGAGAAAGCATTCAAGAAGTAAAAACATGCAATGTAGGAAAAACTACACTTAAAATATTCACACCAAAATTAGTTATTTAGTCACAAGTTCAACATGTTGCTGCCTTTGATGATTGATTGGTATCCATCAATAGCACCCAGATAACTCTCTATCCTCTTAAAAGTTGTTTTCCTTTTTACAGATATCCTGCCTTGTTCATCTGATTCCTGAGCATAATTGCTTTGTCTTTGATTTCAATATCAGAACTTTTCAGAGAAAAAGAAAACATAAACTTGAAAAGTTTTCTTGTCTTGGATAATAAAAGTAGGAATAAGCAATGGTATAATACAGAAAGAAATAGTTTCATATTTTTAACTTGATGCCTTATCTGCTGTGGGAATTTAGTACTTCTTGATATTTTGTTAATCATAGTTAACTTTCCAGATTGTTACTTGGGTTGCACTTAGAAAGTGCAATCTCTCCCATGTGGCACCTTCAAATTTCCAAGGTTGATTCTCAGTCTGAAGGCTCATAACCATTCAAGTCTCAACATTTTAATGAAGAAAGGAGAAGATGTGCTTAGACTGTCCAAGTTGTATCTACTTGAGCAAATTTGTGTCTTTTCTTGGGAAACAAAGCAAATTCTTTGCCCCTGTGAAATTGGTACTGAGTCATTATTCATGTTTCCCTTTGTTCTGGGCCTCCCAAGAAGCTCAGAAACAAATCATAATCAATTTGTGACAATGATCCCTCAGAATTTTTTTGTGTAAAACATTCCCTTATACTTTCTTTTCTTTTGTTTTTTCTTGTAAATCTATTTCATTAACTATATCATTTTTACTGAGATTGCTCCATAAACTAACTCAAAACTTCACTGGAATAAAAAATTGCTTACATAAAAAGGGAAATTCATATGCCTTATCTCAATGTAGCTGCTGGTATAGACCCAGGACACTTTAAAAAGCCTGTTACACTTTTTAAAGAAGGGAATTCATTCCTATGCCTTAGTCAGTGTCCAGTACAAAAAAGCTCTGTAGCACCACTGTGAACTTGTGACAAATTAAAGAATTACTTTCAAGATTTAGAAAGTTTCTTTGCTGCATACATCAGCACTGTCCTTAAATCTCTTTTTCAGTTCAATTTTATCCATAAAGTATTTCTATCTATGGGATTTTTAACAGATATTTATAATTCAGAATAAAACTTATATGCATATTGTTTCATGGTCCTTGAGGGTATCTCTATATAATTGTAAGTAATCCTCAAAAGCCCTGCAATAGCTTCATAATGGCGGCTCTATTTCAAAAGTGTGGAGACATAAGACCACATCCCAGTAAGCGGCAGGGATGGGACTGCAAGGCAGGTTCTTTTACTTCTAGGCCAGTCTGTTCTGAACTCTGAACCATGCCAGTATTCAAGCGTCTAAAAGTTAATGGTCCTCTCCCCAGAGGACATGGAGGTTCTCAGGAAGCCGACCTCATCGTACTCTGCCTTGTTACCGCTGAATATCAGAGGCTGAGTGGACCGAGGGAGCTCATGGCCCAAACTCTAACACTGTCTGCCTTTATGGCTCTCTTTTCAGATTTCAAATCTAAATGAGCTTGGAATTTTTTCAGCCTTGTATATTTTAAATAATGCATAGATACTTACTATAAACACAAGCTTTTCAGCAAAACTCCCTTTGCAAATCAATTACAAAATGGTTTTGTGTGTGAGGATAAAGATCAGAAATTTTGGGGAGGGAAGGGAAGGTATATTTAAAGTAAAATAATTCATACAAAGTCCTTGCATTCAGAAAAGAAAAAAAAAAGCACAATGTTAATAGAATTATCATTGTTTGAATTGATACATTTAAAACAGAGATAAAGCATCTTTTTATTATTTGAATTTTATATTTGTAAGTCTAGCATGTCAAACACAAATAAGAGCTCTTTTTCTTTCTTTTAAGTGAACATATAGCTTAAAAATATATTGCCTTTAAGTAGTTATACAAATAGGTTTTCTTTCAAGGTGTCATTTTCTGACACAAGACATCTTGATTACTGTATCCCCTTTAAGCATTCTCTGTTCTCCTCCCCTGCCCCCAAGCCCCCAATACTACGATTTGAACTGAAGGCCTTGTGCTTATTAGGCAAGCACAAACCTCTAGCCCTTTTTCGCTGTTAAGCTTATTTTCTCAGATAAGGTTTCTCTCTTTTTTATCTCTGTGTCACAGTGTCTGTTTCTGTTTCTGTCTCTGTCTCTGTCTCTGTCTCTCTCTCTCTTGAACTTTAGGCCTATTTTATTTCCATTACAGCATTTGAAGAAGTCTTGTGAGGAATAAATGATGATGCTCCCTATGTTTTATACCACAACTCAGATAGCTTTTTAGCATTTAAAAGACTTTTTAAATCTATAGATTTATCCAGAGTGAATTAATGAGGCATAGGCCTAATGGAGGACGAAATGTTATTCATTAACTTTTGGCTCAGGGAAACCCCAGACTGCAATCTTCCTACCTAGCTGAGATCACAAGTGGGAACTATCATGCCCAGCTTACTGAATGAGATAGGATTGCACTAGCTTTTAGTTAGGACTAGCCTTGCATCCCAAACCTCTTGATCTCCACCTCCCATGAAACTATGATTACAGGTACACGCCACCTTGACGAGCTCTATTCAGAACTCCTGAATTTCTTTTCCACCCACCATACAAAGTAGTTATGTGCACCCATCCCCAAGCTTCCAAAAATCATTATTGACATCTCCATTCTCCTTTTGCATTAAGCACAGGAATCATTTTTACCTCCTTGTTTTCCTTCACATATTACAGCAAAATATCCCTGTAATCACATTACGGACACACTACTGAGTTATACAGAGGTCTTGCTCTAGTGGTCACCTACCTGCATACTACATTTCCACTGTTTCTTCTTGCCCACTACATACCGTAGCAATAGCTGGAATTTTTGTTTAGTGTGTAATTCATTTGGTTCTTCCTATCCATTGCCTTCTTGAATTTTTGAGATCAGACAATAACCACCTCTTTCTCTTTCTTTCTTCTTTCCTTCTTTCTTTCTCCCCTCTCTCTCCCTCCCTTTCTCTTTCTTTCCCTCTTCCTTCCTTCCCCTTCCTTCCTTCCTTCCTTCTTTTCTTCCTTCCTTCCTTTCTTTTTTTCTTTTTGTTTGTTTCTTTCTTTTCTTTCTTTTTCTCTCTCTCCTTCCTTCCTTCTTTCCTTCCTTCCTTCCTTCCTTCCTTCCTTCTCTTTCTTTCTTTTCTTCCTTCCTTCCTTCCTTGTTTCTTTCTTTCTTTCCTTCCTTCTGTCCTTCTTCTTTCTTTCTTTCTTTCTTTCTTTCTTTCTTTCTTTCTTTCTTTCTTTCTTTCTTTCTTTTTTTCTTTCTTTCTTTCTTTCTCTTCCTTTTTCTTTCTTCTTTCCTAACATCCCCCTTCCTTCCTCCCTTTATTCCTCCTTCCTCTCCTCCTCTTCTCTCTATATATGAGGGTGTGTGTGTGTGTGTGTGTGTGTGTGTGTGTGTGTGTGTGTGTGTTTGTGTATACATGTGTGTATGCATGCGTACACATGCATGCCAGTATTTGGACTTGAACACATGGCCTTGTACTCTCTCAGCATTTATGTCTCAAAACCCTACCATTTGAGCCACATCTTTGCCTCTTTTTGCTGGCTAATTGGAGACAGAGTTTTTCTACCCAGGCTGGCTGAGAACCATGATCCTCAGATCAGATCTCAGCCTCCACTTCCAGCCTTCCACCCTTGGATTACCCTTGGGATTCCTTGAACTCCAGTCTGCAAGAGGGGTGGCCTTCTTGTTTGTCTTTGAAATGTCCTGGCTTGGCCTTCACCTCAGGCTTTATGTTTCTCACATCTTTCTGCCTTAAGCCATTTCTTCCTGGACTCTGTGTTGTCTAGTCCTTCAATTCAGTGTCCAGTCTTCAGAGCAGCTCTTCACTCTACCAAAGTGTGGCTCCTTCATCTCTCCTGCTGTTTCCTCCCCCTGCTGCTTTTTCTTCATAGCAAGTTCACTACCTGGTTGCTGCCGAATGCACATTCATTTCTAATCTGCCTCTCCTCTGGGAGCATTGGCAACAGAGGCCCCTGTCCACTCCAGCCCTCATGCTTACAGCTGTTTGTATATGAACGATGCTTTGCTATAACTTATAATCTATAATCAGAAATAAAGTACGTGCTTTCTCCAAAGCATGCGCTAAAACCCCATTTATACACTGAGAATATTCTTCAAAATGCAGCCTTAACAAAGAAAAAATGAATGCTCAGGAAAATTGAGAAGCTCAATGAAGAAAGTGAAAGGTGAGCTGAGCATGACCTGAAATGTGGCATTACAGAGACTGAGAATGGTAGTAATGGAAGAATGAAACTGAGACTGAAATTAAAAATAGGAAAGTCAATGAAAGCCAGTTTCTGGGTCATGGATGATGGAGCAGCAGAGGGAATCAAAATCTGTAATGCACTATGGAGAAGGATGTGCCCTGGGAAAAGAGCTGCCAAGGCCTACACTCTGTTTCAAAGCTTGGGTAACCCTTTAATGAAGATGACAGGCACAGTGGTGTAAGACTAGTTGCAGAGGGCATCTGAGATGGCAAGAGTGAGATCACATAGCTCATATAAAGTAATTGTACTACAAGAATATAGAAATGTTGCTCATACAGAAACCACACACAGAACAGGCCATGTGCAGGAGGAGTACAAACTGTTGTCAAGATCAGGTTTCCTAGAATCATGTCTAATACTATACATGGCTAATTCCACAAACTATCCACATGCAAAAAAGAAAAAAATTCTAATATACTAGATGAAAAAGAGGAAGACAGTGGTTCAAAACAGCAGTTAAACATGGATGTGATGTAGAGTTGAGCATCCCATAGAAATAGTGCTGAAGAAATCTGGAGAGTCTAAATCATTGCACACATGTACAAACATGAACACGCTTATGCTTTCCATACAGAATAACATAGGAGAATATTTCTGCATGTAATTGATTAAAGATATGTCCTGGTAATAATTTGACAACATTGTTCAGAGCCAGAATCCCTGGGATTCGAGAACAGATCAGATTGCAAATTAGTTCAGCCATCTTCTCAGTTATTCACTCTTTGAAGCCTCCCTTTTTCTCATGGGTAAAGGAAGATTTCTAACAATTTATGTGCTATAATATTTGTGACTAATTTGTGCTAGAAGTATTACAAGTGGATCATAGCTCATGAAGAATAGACCCATTCCTATGAATGGCTTGAAGTCAACTATCCTTTATTCACCATTTATCTGCCCTTCATGCAGCAAATATATAATTAATAATTACTGTATGCCAAGCATCACTTTAAGAGAATCAACAGGCATAGAATATATTCTTTCCCTTAGAGAATTCAACAAGAAGCCATGTGCTGGTGGCTAATGCCTATAATCCTAGCTACTGAGGATCTGAGAATTGTGGTTCAAGGCCAACCCAGTCAAGAAAGTCCATGAGATTCTTATTTCCAATTAATCACAGAAAAAGCCAGACATGGCATTATGGCTCAACTCAAGTGTTATTCTCAGAAACAGTGCCCAGGCCCAGAGTTCAAGATTTATGACCAACAACAACAAAAATTTAACAAGGTCAGTTGCAGTAGCTTAAGTTTATAATCCCAGTTATTGAAGAGGCAGAGTCAGAGACCAGTTTGGTTAGAAAATTGGAAAGATCACCTCTGAATCAATAGCTGACTGGTACTGTGTGCCATCCCAACTATATTAGAAGTATAAATAGGAGAATCATGGTTCAGGCCACCTGGGAATAACCATGAGGTGAGATCTTATCTGAAAAATAAAGCAAAAATGGCTGGAAACATGGCTCAGGTGGTAGAATGCCTGCCTAACAAGCTAAAACACCACTAACTTAAGGAGGAAGAGGAAGAGGGGGAAGAAGAAGAGGAGGAGATTAATTAAGAAGGAGGTTAATTAAAGGTTAATTTGACTTCAGGATTTGACTAAGATTTCAGTTACTGATAGACATGAATTTATTTAGCAACATGCAGATTTTATACCCATGTTTGTATCTGTATTTTCTTGTAAATCATATTAGAATTTTTCCTACAAAGGTTACAGATAGCCATATACACATATGAACACTTCCATGTTCTGCATTCTGTCAGTCTAAATAGTGCTAAGCATAGTTTTGTGTAGTTCAGTTCTCCAAGTTGGTTCACAGGACTATCCTCAATAGATTCCACACCTGGGTTTGGCCAAAGGGATTCTACTGCTTGTACAGCAACTATGGGAACAAGTGCCATGTCTACCTTGAGTCCACTAGATGTTGCAATGCAGCAGTGTGTTCCACAAGGGCGTTCAGTGGTCTCACTTCATCATCTGTCTCATTCTCCTTTCCATGTCCATTTCCTGGAGAATGAAGTCATTTATTTATCTTTCCTTTTTCCACTTCAGGATGGTCATTGGCATTTTTTTCTTATTTTGACTTGCCACCCATTCCTAGCATCCCTGCAATTTTGCCAGAACTAGGGTTGATATTCACTTTGAAACTTTTATTAAAATAAAATGCGTAAGCAAGATTACCTTGGTTATGAATTTGTGCCTCCATGTTGTGTGTGTGTGTGTTTGTGTGTTTGTGTGTGTGTGTGTGTGTGTGTTGGAGCTGGGGCTTGAACTCAGGGCTTACAGTACTGTCCCTGAGCTTTATTTGCTCAAAGATAGCACTCTATCACCTGAGCCACAGCCACTTCCAGCTTTTGGATGGCTAATTGAAGATAAAAATGTCATGCACTTTCTTGTCCAGGCTGGCTTAAAACTATTGGCTATACATGTTTAGAAAAGTGAAGTTAGATACTTACATATCACCCTGCACCAGACTCAACTCGAAATAGATCACAGACCTTGAAGTAAGAGCAGATCCTCTGAAAATATTACAGGAAGGGGTAGGAGATACACTAGGACTCCTTGGCACAGGTTGAAACTATCTAAATAAAGATCAAGAAACACAACAAATACAAGAAAAGCTGGATAAAATGGGATTGCATTAAACTGTGGAGCTTCTGCATGTCAAAGGACATAGCTAGCATGATAAAGAGAAAGCCCACAGATTGGGAGAAGATCTTTACTAGCTATACAACAAACAAGGATCTCATATCAAAAATATACTTAGCATTCAAAAATTAAACCCTCTAATAAAAAATCCTCAAAGAAAGAACCACCCCATTAATAAGTGGGCTAAAGAATTAAGAAGAGACTTCTCTGGAGGTGAAACAAAAATAGTCAATAGACACATGAAGAAAAGTTTAACATCTCTGGTCATAAAAGAGATGCAAATCAAAACCACATTGAGATTACCTCACCAGAGTTAGAATGGTCATTATCAAGAGCACAAATAATAACAGATGCTGGTAAGATGCTGCTAAAAAGGAAGGTTACTACATTGTTGGTGGGAATGTAAACTTGTTCAACATTCTGGAAAACAGTATGGCAATTCCTCAAAGGACTAAACCTAGAGCTTCCCTATGATCCGGCAATCTTACTCCTGGGCATTTACCCAAATGATAACACACAAGACCACATTAAAGCTACCAGCACAACTATGTTCACTGCACTATTATTTATCATAGCTAAGATATGGAACCAATCCAGATGCCCTCAGTAGGTGAATAGATCAAGAAAATGTGGTATATATACACAATGGAATGCTATGCTTCCATCAGAAAGAATGATATCATCCCATTCGTAAGGAAATGGAAAGACTTGGAAAAAATCATATTAAGTGATGTAAACTAGACCCAAAGAAACATAGGTTCCATGAGTTCCCTCGTTTGTAATAATTAGTATATGTCTAGGATAATCCAAACAGAAGATTACAATAGCTCAATAGCTCTGTACATATGACCATATAAAATATTGCTAATAGAAATGAACTCCAAGATATGCAAACAAGAGGTTTTGTTGTTGTTGTTGTCGTTTTTAATTTTTAATTTTTAATTTTAATTTTTTGTTGGTTGTGGGGCCTGAACTCTGGGTCTAGGCACTATCCCCCAGCTCTTCAGCTCAAGGCAAGCGCCCTACCACTTGAGCCACAGTGCCACTTCCAATGTTGCTGCAGTTTTTAATATGCTGTGTGAAGTTATTTCTTTTTTCTTCTATTTATTTCCTCCCTTTGGTTTATACTCCGTTGTCACTGTTTCTGATTTTGGTACCCTATGTCTTGTATAAAATTTTAACTGATTTGGGGAAGGGAAGGGGAATAACAAAATGGTGAAACAATGGAAAAAGGGTGGACCATGCAAGAGCAATATTCACAAGACACTATGTTGGAAACGAACTTTACAGCTTTCGGAAGGAATTGGGGTAGAGGGAAAGTGAGAGAAAATGAGGGAGTGGGCAGCAATGTTCGACAAGAAATGTACTCATTACCTTACTTATGTAACTGTAACCCCTCTGTATATCACCTTTACAATAAATTAAATTAAATTTAAATTTAAAAAGTTTCTTTTACCATTATCAAAAATTGTCTTTTTCTACTTAGCCTTCTCTTCAAATTCGAGAGGCACCCCGCTTTCCAACCCTCTTACCCCTCACTCACATCCCAGTTTCTGGCTTTTACTTCCTTTTAATAAAGTTTGGCTCTGTCCTCTTTTACTTGATATATAGAATTCTAGAGACTGGCTTTGAGTGATGGCCTCACCCTAGGACCAGGGCAATGTGGAGGGAGGCCAAGCTAGCTGGTTCTGGTACTTTGGCAGTGATGCTGAGAGCCACCTGCACAGAGCAATGTATCTCCAGGCTTTTCCAGTGGTTCACAAGCATCCCAGAGATGACTGAAGAAGCTGTTCTCTCTCCCTTTCTGTCTGACCCATACAAGGACATGCCTGAGTATAGCTTTGCTGTGAAGTTTAGGTAACATGGCAAAAGCAAGAGGGTCCAGCACACCATGAGCAAAAAAATAGTTTATTTGTGTTTACATCAGGAATATATGAAGATATAGAAATGTTCATATAAGTATCCATTTGCTTGTTACAGCTAGCTAGCAGGGTAAGAAGATGAAGTCCTTCCTTATGGACTGAAGCTGCTTGACCTTCCTCGCCCCATTTGCAACTGTTTCTCTCCCCAGGGACTCCAAACTCTGTCATAATTCTCCAAGGCGCTCCTCGCAAGATAAAAAAATACTTAAGTAGCCCTCTCTGACTTCTTGTAAGTGAAAAAAAGCCCAAACACACAAAACCTTCAATAGCCTTTGAGAGTTTGGATGGTACTTACCCCATAGTCAAATTCACAAAAGGATCTGCCATTGGTTTGCAAAATTTAATAATATTTTTTATCTTTATTCACCATTGATCATTTACTTTGGACCATGGATCATATATTCATTTACTTCCCCAGCATATGACCTGTGAGAAATATAAGGGGTATTTATAGATATAGTGTGACTAACCAACGTCAAAAATGAATCCACATGAATTACCAGGACATCATGTAGCTTGGTCTCCAGCTCCTTCACTTGCATAATGGAATCTCTCAAGGCTCTGTAGCAGGTCCTAGAGTTGCTAGGCTGGTGACTCACACCTGTAATCCTACATACCTAGAAGGTTGAGGATCATGATTCAAAACCAGCCAAGGCAGACAAATCCAAGAGATTCTTATTGCCAGTTAACCAGAAAGAAAAAAGGATCTGGGGTGGCTCGGGTTTGGGGGGGTGTTGAAGTGTAAATATGGCTCAAGTTATGGAGCTCCAGCCATGAATGAAAAAGTTAAATGAGAGAATGAGGCCCCCTGAGTTAAGCTCTGGTACCAGCACACACACACACACACACACACACACAAACACACACATCCTAGAATTATGGTCATATGTTTCTCCTAGCTTTGCAAAAGTAAGATAGTTCAATCGAAATCAGTCCAACTTTTGTCATCATTTTCCTCTCGTGACAGTGGAGAGAATAGTAGCAAGTGATGACACATTTTGGGGGGTAGTAGTGACATACCTATGGTTAGCCATTGACAGTGATCACAAAGTAGGACATATCTGTAACAACACAGCCACATCATGACACATAATACAGGACCAGAGGTTGTGTCACAGCATCAACCTGACACTTTCTTCACTCCTAATTTTATTTTTATATTTACTATTTTTCCTAAAAGAAGGCCTCTAAAATTTGATTTATTCCTGAAAGGAATGAGGTGTAATCAAAATTTAAATTCACGTCTGTTTGATTTCATAACCAGCCCTTATTATGGTTTAGATTTAAACAATTAGTTAAAAATTAATCATTAATTTCTATTATATTTTTATTTTCTTTAGGTAGTTACAATGCAACACAGCACTTTAGAAATACAGTGCCATTCCCTGCCCTCCGCCCCCGCTTTTTTGTTGGTCGTACAGCTTGAACTCTGGGCCTGGGCGCTGTCCCTCAGCTCTTTAGCTCAAGGCTAGCACTCTACCACATGAGCCACAGTGCCACTTCTGATTTTCTGGTGGTTTATTGAAGATAAGAGTCTCACTGACTTTCGTGCCTGAACCACGATCCTCAGATCTCAGCCTCCCGACTAGTTAGGCTTACAGGTGTGAGCCACCAGCGCCTGCAAGTGAAGCATCATTTACTCATAATGACTATGAGCCAGTGACTGCAAGCGGACTCATTAATACCCCCCCTCAAAAAAAACTTGCAGTCCCTAATGCAGCTAGCACAAAGTTTATGAAGGCAAAAGCCACATCGAGGCAGATGTCACATGGATATGGGACTAGCAAAGTGTGTTTTCAGAAGCAAATCAAGTTATCCAGGGGTAACAATCAGGATCGATCAAAGGCCAGTTATCTAGGGGGAACAATAAAGGATGAGCAAGGACAAGTATTCTCTGGAACACATTTTTTTTCTGAAGCTAAGCAACCTATAACACATCTACAATTTAACAACCCACAACACAGCTGTAGTTCAAAGAGAGTCCTATGTCACCTCTACAGTTCTCGATGAAAATGTCCTAACACCTATTAACACATCAAGATGGTGGTGAGGAAAAGATAGTATTATTTTGACAAAGTATCCATATTTCACCAGCTGAAGCTGTTTTTCATTTTTCTCTGATTATTCTTGAATTATGGATAGTGGTTCTAACTGGCAACATCTTTGACATCTTGGTGGATGAGAGACTTTCTAAAAACTCTTACAGTGAATTCTGACCCCTATCCCTAAGTGATAGGCATGCCTGAATTCCTAGAGGCAGGGACACGGACTTGGACAATCGGTTACTAGACCTGCCAGACCTGTACCACGAACTCATGAGACTCTTTGAACTCTCAAGTTCCCCATGACCCTGTCCCTGACCATGAACTTATTTAGGTCCCAGCACCTCAGCCATCATTTTGTGCCATGCCTCATGTCTCTTTGCCCTCCTCAAGTCACCATGGCATCCCTCTCAACTCTGCATTATAGTTGATCTGGTTTTTTAAAATTGTTATTCTGCTCTTTCTTTACTACCTACATGCCTCAGTGTTTTAAAACAGTACTAAGTATATTTGAGGCTGTGAATTTCTTGGGAACATGTGTCTCTCACAGTTGCTTGCTTTTTAATACAGACTCCTGATTGGACCTTTCAGACTGTGACTTCTCTCTATCTTGTGATCAAATTCCTGTATAACATTCTAAGGCTACTATTTACTTTCCTAAGGAAGGGATTTAAGTTGGTTCCTTTTGTTCCTAAGTGGGTTTTGGTTATCTCAAATGTATTAAATTTTAAACCTATTTGGCATTTAAAACTTCACTCACATTTGTTATTTTCTTTTTTAAAAAATACAGATTTTTATTGTAAAGATACTGTACAGAGGGGTTACAGTTACATGAGTAAGGTAATGAGTACATTTCTTATCGAGCATTGTTCCCTCGTCCTTTGTTTTTTCCTTACTGTCCCTCCCCTCCCCAAGTCCCCAACTCTCTCCCCACCATAGTTATAAAGTTCATTTTCAACATAGTGTCTTTTACATCTCATTGTTACAGTTGGTCAACCTGTATCATTTCAGCTTTTTGTTATTTTCCTTCCCATCCCCAAATTTAAAAAATGTATATACAAGATGCAGGGCACCAGAATCAAATACAGTAAAAACAGGGGTTATACCATGGAGGAAGAAAATTCAAGAGAAATAAAAAAATCACATAGTGTATTATAAGTACATTAAAAACAACAGCAAGAAAGATAAAACCTCTTGTATCCCTATCTTGGGATTCATTTTGCTTAGTGTCATCTTTTATGGTCATATGCACATAGCTTTTGACATTTGTCGTTTTCTGCAGAACATTTTCTCAATGTTTTGTCCCTGTTCAGAAATTATCTTAATATTACTCACTTCCTGGATGAAACTCTAGTTCCTACTATGGAGAAAAAATAAGGGCAACTGCCATCTAATCTTCTCTCCTCCTCAACAGTTTGACTTCACAAGTTCTCATTTGTCTTCTCTATTTAAAAAAAAAAGAAAGATAACTTTCCAAGGCATCCCTGATGCCATCTCTCCCTTTCTGACACATTACTATTTAATTTAGTATTTTCCATTGCTCCTACTTCTTGAATTTCTCTCCTCTGCCTAGATTGTACTATATAACACTCACTTGAAATAATTAAGCAACTGTCAATGACATCCACTAGAATGGAAGGTATAACATGGACATGAAAGATGTCTATCTTTCCATTTCTAAATAGAGATTGAGGATTATATGGAGAACTTCAAAAAATGTTCCAAGTACAAAATTTCAGGTAACCTCCCAGAAATATGTTTTAGTATGCAATGGAAATTTCTTCAAGGTAAGAGTGGTTATCCCTGCCTTTTTTAAGTTTACATTTAAATAACATAAGCTAAATAATTAGAGGAGGATTGGAGCTGGTGTGCAGCTTCTTTGAGGGAGATTGTTGATGACTATTCAGCTAAAGCACAGAAAGCCTTTAGGGGAAGATAGTAGGGGTGACAACGGGAGCAGCACTATCAGATATCCCATTCTTCAAAGGATAAGTTTGTGTCTACATCATTTTTGAGGGAGTTAATAACTGCAAGACTATTCAAGATTCATTTGGTCTAGGGGTGACAACTTGGGCTTGTTTTCTGCTAACACTGATAAGTTTTCTTTGGCTACATCATGGTCTTCATAAAAATTATACCAGCACATAAAAATTCTGAAGATCTATACTAATGCAAGCTGTGAGTCTTAAGAACCATTAGGAGATTTGACAATTCAAATTTCATTATGGAAAATGTTGGCTCAATCTGATAATTTATATTTGTTTGTTTGTTATGCCAGTACTAAGGTTTGAACTCAGAACTTGAGTTTTTTGCTCAAGGCTGGTGCTCTACCATTTGAGCCACAGCTTCACTTCTGTTTTTTTGTGGTTAATTAGAGATAAGAATCTGTGGAGGAGCCGGGCGCTGGTGGCTCACGCCTGTAATCCTAGCTACTCAGGAGGCTGAGATCTGAGGAACGCGGTTCAAAGCCAGCCTGGGCAGGAGAGACCGTGAGACTCCTATCTCCAATAAACCACCAGAAAACCGGAAGTGGCGCTGTAGCACAAGTAGTAGAGCGCTCGCCTTGAGCTGAAGAGCTGAGGGACAGCGCCCAGACCCAGAGTTCAAGGCCCATGACCGACAAAAAAAAAAAAAAAAAAAAAAAAGAATCTGTGGAGGGGAAGAGGAAAATCAAGTCGTTTAAATAAGGATACACGTGGACCCATTGCAACAATGAGAAGTACAAGTTATGTCGAAAACGAACTTTACAACTTTGGTGGGGGGGGCGGGGAGGATTGGGTGGGGGGCGGGGGGAGGATGGGAAGGGATTGGAAGGGGAAACAAAGGAAGAGGCTAAATGCTTGATAAGAAATGTACTCATTATCTTGCCCATGTAATTGTAACCCCTCTGTACAGTATTTTCACAATAAAAAAATTTAAAAATTTAAAAAATCGTAAAAAAATTAAAATAAAAAGAATCTCACAGACTTTCCTACTTGGGCTAGATCTTAGACTCTTTATTTTTTTTAATTAATTTACTTTAGTGTTATAGAGTTCAAGTACAGAGGGATTACAATTTCTTAAGTCAGCTATTCAGTACATTTCCTTTTTTTCTATTTTTTTTAAATTTAATTTTATTGTCAAGGTGATATACAGAGGGGCTATAGTTACATACAAAAGATAGTGAGTACATTTCTTGTGGAGCATTGTTACCCCTCCCTCATTTATCTCCCACTTTCCCTCCTCTGAAAGGTTCCTCCCCACCCAAGTTGTAAAGTTCATTTCCAACATACTGTCTTGTGAGTATCACTGTTGCATTGGCTCGCATTTTGAGTAGCTAGGAATACAGCTGTGATATACCAACACCTAAATGGAGGTATTCAATAGATACTGATATCTAAACTTACAATTTCTCATTTACTTTTTTTTATTAAAATTGTGATCTCCTAACCTCACAGGTGTTGAAATTGATACTCCAAATTCATGTAGATAGGCATGACATATTTTCATTTCTAGAGCTCTGTCTACATCACACATTATTTCCAAACACTACTTGAATCTAATCATTTGTAATATGCAGAAGCAATAACCTGAATACTATTAGAGACATAAAATTCAGGTAACACTTTACTATTATTACCTTTTAGCACCTCCCTTTTAGTACAATGCAGTTTGCTCAGGAATTCTTGTCATTGGGCCAATCAACAACTCTAACCTACTTGATTACCTAACTTGCAGTTGTGTCCCTACTATAAAACTCATTGTCTATTGCAGCAAGCCCAAAATCTTCATTAGTATTTCTTAGAATCTTGCTCAAACCACATATGCTGAGCGTCAGGCCTTCTTCCTAGAGTTGTAATAACTTTTCTTTTAGTTTTTAATCAGCTAGGGGAAAATAAAAAGCTAAAACTGATTCTATAGTTTATTGTCATACTAAAAATCCCTTTTCTCTGTATCTTTAAACATTTATTGGTTGCACACTCCTTACTATCATTACAGAAGAAAATTCCAAGTGAACAGAGATTGCAAAAGTTCAAAGGCAGATGAATAAGCACATCAATGAGGACACTTACAGTGAGCCACACACACAGAAGTCACTGCCATTGTTCCATCTCTATTCTCTATAGCAGGCTGATTGTCAAAGGAAGCACTGGAATCTTTGTTGGGTTGCCTTCAGCCTTGAAAACTCACTTTGTCTATGAACACTACAAGCAAAATTATATGGTTTGTTAAAGAGTACAGGTACAAGTACAGGAATATACCATAGCTAGTGACTAGTGCAGAAATAACCCATAACCAATAGCTAATCAGTAGAGGGATATAAAAGTGTGATTTCATTGGCCTGGGTAATCCTGACAAGTAAGTTTCCACATAGTTTTCCAGAGTTTGGCTGTATCATAGCAGTGATCAATTATCTACGACAATAGTTGACTTGATAACAAATCACTTGTCAGTGGCCCTCCCTCTTCTGAGTGCTTTCTTCCTTACCTACCCATGTTCTTTGCATCTGTCAGAAGTCTATTTGACTCAGAGGTCTTTGGCTCAGAGTTTGATTTGAAGGGTACTTCGACTAAGATAGAATAACTTAAGACTTTCAGAATGTCTCTTCTAATAGAAAACAGATATGAAAATAGTTACAAGAGTAAAGTCACAGAGGAACTTGAGGGAAAACAATTCCATCTGATCAAATTAGACATGGTGTCAAATTACAATGTGTCATTTGAAGTAAGTGGAGAATATTCCTGATTAGATAAAATAGTAGTAGCAGCTCAACTATTTCTGAATTTGATTCTCATGAAAGTTTTATAAGTGCTTTGAAAAATTTTATACGGTGCTTTCTTATATTCTAATTTTTATAAATGAAAAAATGGGCATTTGGAGAAATAATTCAATCTGTATGAAGTTGTTCTGCCTCCAAATGGAAGGTTTAAGATTTAACCCCAGTAAATACCTCCTGACAATCAAAGTTCTTTATGGCATTAAAAGAAAATAGCCTTTTAAGGCAGAGAGAGGTAAGCTTGAATTTTCTCATGAATTAGCTGAACAGAATTTAAAATCTAAGTCTATTATCTCAACTGAAATTGAAAGAATTATTCTGAAGGTCTTGGTATAAGGTTTTTATTGAAATGTAACCTGTAATATATTTTGTTCAATGCTTGTCATTAAGTATGCATTAAAAATGAGCAACTCTTTTGTGACAATAACAATGATCATTGGGGGCATGTGAAAACCTCATGTGTTACATCTAAAAACGTCTTCTCAGCCCCTGATGGGATAGTTTAGTTCTGGAGTATAATTTTAAATGATGGAAAATGAGGTTGCAATAGAAACTTAGAAACCAGTATTTAGACATGTATGTCTGTTTCAAGTGGTTGACTACGTTCTGCAGAAACAAACCATCAAGGATTTTAAGCAAGAATGAAGGCATGTTAGGCATGCATTTTGGGATTAATAGAATGGGGTTGACATAAGATGGCAAACTAGAATCACTAAGAGGCCTGCAGAATTTTCAGGAAGCCTTTGGGTTCTGATGTAGAATTTTACCCAAACTTATTATATTCTAACACTTGCAATTATCCACAAAATTATTAAATGTGAGAGAGAGGGGGAGGTAAAGAGGAAGAAAGGCAGAAAGAGAGAGAAAAGGGAATGAAGGAGGGAGAAAGAAAGAAAGAAAGAAAGAAAGAAAGAAAGAAAGAAAGAAAGAAAGAAAGAAAGAAAGAAAGAAAGAAAGAAAGAAAGAAAGAGAACGTGAGAGGGAGGGAAGGAGGGAGAAAGGGAGAGAGAATGGGAGGGAGGCAGGAAGGAAGGAAGGAAGGAAGGAAGGAAGGAAGGAAGGAAGGAAGGAAGGAAGGAAGGAAACTGGAAAAAGAGAGGAAGAAAGAAGGAAAGAAAGAAAGACTTGGAAAAAATTATAATCAGTGAAGTAAGGCAGGCCCAAAGAAACTTACGTCCCATGGTTTCCTTTATTTGCAATAACTAGTATATGTCTGAGTCAAGCAGAAAAGGACAGATAAGTTGATGTTAGGGAAGTGAACCCTAAGATATGTATTCAAATGTTTTTTTTCTTTCAGGTGATTGTTTCTAACACATTTATAAGATTATTTCTCTGTTGCTTTGTATGTCGCTCCCCCATGGTATAACCCCTGCTTTCACTTTATTTGAGGTTGGTATAATTTGTGGAGGGGAAGGGAAAAGAACAAATCGTTTAAATAAGGATACAGATGGATCCATTGGAACAATGAGATGTACAAGTTGTTATGTGGAAAAACGAACTTTACAACTTTGGTGGGGGGCATATTGAGTGGGGGAGTGGGGGAGGACGAGAAGGGATGGGAAGAGGAAACAAAGGAGGAGGGTAAAATGCTTGACAAGAAATGTACTCATCTTGCCCAAGTAATTGTAACCCCTCTGTACAGTATTTTCATAATAAAAAAGAAAGAAAGCGGGAACAGAAGGAAGAAACCAAAACAGGAAATAATTGGGCTGAATTATCATAAAAAGGAATACATTATCACCAAAAACTTTGAAAGCATTCCAGGAATTCTAGTCAAGTCACATTATTTCCTCTGAGGGAATCAGTGCTATGACAGCCAGTCTCCAAGGTGCAATCTGATGATCTACATCTCCTTGAACTCATAATCTTAGGTAGCCAACCTGCCTCCCACATCAAATCAGTACTGTAGATATCGGACTAAAAAAATACCAATGGATAAGGTAGTCTGTGAATAGCTTTCATCTTGATTTCCTAAATCACTCAACCGTGTGTACACCCAAACAGCTCCATGCAAAAGTCATTATAGAGAGAAAGAGAGGCTTCAAGTAGACAATCAAAGCCAGATTGTCCTTCCTTCAGATGACTAGTCCAGGTTGACTTCAGACTGCACTGCATGAGAGACTGAGCAAGGACAGACCAACCTAGCCCTTTGGACTACTTGATCCACAGAAACTATGAGAAGGAATAAGGTAACTATTGTTGTTTTAAGCTATAAAGTTTGGGCATAAATTATATGCAGCAAAAACTAAAGCACTAATATTTTTCGAGTCTTTCCTATATGCTAGGAATTCTATAGGTAATTTTATACTGTCCTAGAATTCTAAGATTTTCAATTCTAGATATTGAAATGTTACTCATTTCTATGCCTACTTTTTTGAGAGAGAAAGAAAGAGAGGGAGAAAGAGAGAGATGACCACTTGACAGAATTTTGAAACGTTAAAGACAATCCATTATAAGTGGCAATGGTCTTTAAGCCATCTGATTCTAGTCTACTGTTTCTTTAAGCTTTGATTAAAGAAACAGATTGGGGAGAATCTGGAATGCAGAAATGATGGATAAAATGCAATAGCAAAGATGCCACAAAATACTATCCTCTTAGAGTGTGAGCTAGGATAAAAAGAATGGGCTAAGTCTAGGAGAAGAGGAAAAAATTGAGCAAAAAGAAAGAAAGAAAGAAAAGGAGAAATAAGAATTAATGAGAAATGTGAAGCAAAATGGATTTTCGCTGAAAGGCAGTTGAGACAGTGCCAACTAGTAATTCACTACTGATAGTACTCAAATGTCCAGCTCCATTTTGTAAAGCTTTGAAATACTCAGAAGTCACTGCTGTGGTGGGTACATTAATCAGGAAAGAAAACAAGATACCAATGAATTAGTTAATACCTTGACAAAAACTAAATTTTATGTCTGTTCCAAAGTAAGTTTATCACATTTAGGAGCTGAGCTTTTATTCAAACTTTAGGTAAAAAGATCTTCCCAGCCTTTCTTTACCAAAAATTCTTATTCATGTTACTTATAAACCTCCAGGGATTCATAAATATTCACATATACAAATTGAGTGCTGATAGAGTGATAGAATTACATGCATGAGTCAACACCTTGGAATTTATTTCCATAACCTTCATTTAGTAAACCCAAGAACAGTTTGTTTTCTCATTTTCATAGTCTGACTTTGTAACTGTGATTGATTAATTCCTTATATGAGAATCTTTGTTTACAACCAGTAACAAAAGTATTTGTAGCATTAAAATGGAAATTATAGGATTGAAAAATAAAATTTTCTTATATAGAGAATTATACGGTGACCTATGATTGTGTCTCTGAATAGAAACTTTGTTTAAAAGTGGGGAGACTGTCTGTCTTTAGTCAGTAAATATATAAGATAAAGGTATCTTCTGTCAATATGGTAATAAGAGGACACCAAGGTGAGGAGATATTTTGTCTTTTTTTGAAGACTGGTCATTATTCATTTTTCAAAAAGCTATCTTTATGCCAACAGAATAAAAATGATAATTTGTGTCCTGATTTCCAAACAATTTATTTGAGAGGTGGTTATTTTGGGATACCTTTGGAAAAAATGATTGTGAACCTTGGAATTAACATAATGAATCTACTTTATCTTCGTTTCCCTTTAAATATATGCCCACAGTTCTAAATTTCATTGTTAACTAACTTAAAAAAGTTATCATTACGAAATTCCTGGCTCTGAGAAAACATTCAGTCAGGAAAGTTATGTAAGACATAATACCAGTGGAAGCAAAATTTTCCCAATGGGGACTTATTGTTGAAACTACATATACAGTGAGAAAAATATAAAAATATGAATTTTTAAATTCTTAGCACAATGAAAAGTTGGTAACAGAACTAATAGAAACTTAATTTCTAATTAGTCTAATCTGCATTTGGTAAGATGATGTAGTAAATAAAAGAAACTCCCAGATCTGGGAATGTGGCTTAGAGGTAGGATGCTTGCCTTGCATGCATAAAGCCCTGGGTTTGATTCCTCAGTATCACATAAACAGAAAAATTCAGAAGTGGCACTGTGGCTCAAGTGCTCACTAGCCTTGAGCAGAAGGAGCTCAGATACAGTGCCCAGACCCTAAGTTCAAGCCCAGGTCTGGCAAAAAGTAAAAATTAAAATAAAATAAAAATAAATTCCCATATCTCAGAGGCTCCATTTGAGAGAAATTTTCCTTCACTGATGTCAAAGCCTGATTGAAAAATAACTTCCTACCATTCATATTTTTTATCCTGTGGCTTTAACCATTTCATTAAGTTGTTTTCAAAAACATTGTTTTCTTTGTAAACATTTGGGTAAATGCCCAAAAGTGGGATTGCTGACCACACTAAAGCTACCAGCACAACTATGTTTATTGCAGCATTATTTACCATAGCTAAGATATGGAACCAACCCAGATGCCCCTCAGTAGATGAATGGATCAAGAAAATGTGTTATATATATACACAATGGAATTCTATGCCTCCATCAGAAAGAATGACATTGCACCATTTGTTAGGAAATGGAAAAACTTGGAAAAAATTATATTAAGTGAAGTAAGCCAGGCACAAAGAAACATAAGTCCCATGGTTTCCCTTATTTGTAATATCTAGTATATGTGTGAGTCAAGCGGAAAAGGTCAGATAATGTGATGTCAAGAAAATGAACCCTTAGATATGTATTTTAATGATTTTTTCTTTCATGCATGTGTTTCTAACGCATTTATAAGATTATCTCTTTGTTGCTTTGTATGTCCCTCCCCCACAGTATAACCCCTGCTTTCACTATATTTGATGTCAGTATAACTTGTGGAGGAGATGGGGAAAAACCAGTTGTTTAAGGATACAGGTGGGCCTGTTGCAACAATGAGAAGTACAAGTTTCATTTCCAAAACGAGCTTTACAACGTCGGTGCGGGGGGGGGGGGGAAGGGGAGGGAAGGAGAAGGATTGGGATTGGGGGGGAGGGGGGAGGCTGGGAAGGGATGTGAAGGGTAATCAAAGGAGGAGGCTGCAATGCTTGGTAAGAAATGTATGCATTATCCTGCCCATGTAATTGTAACTCCTCTGTACAGTATGTTCACAAATAAAATTAAATTAAATTAAAAAAAAACAACATTGTTTTCATTTTTGTCAAACCTGAAGGGAAAGGGACAGAGACAACTACACAAGGTACCTGTTATGGACTGGCCCTAAAGGACTATGCATTTTCTTTGCTCTCATTCTATTGACTGGAGTCACTTTGCAGTAACTTTAAGATACTGTCAGCAATAAATACGGTCTAGCTGGATGCCTAGAAAGAACAGAAAAATTTGATGTCAACAGCTAGAATTTTCTACCATCATAGCCAAATATTTTGTACGTTTTTATGTCAATCTGATATCAAAAAGAAAATGGCAATTTTCAATATTTTGTAACAATAAACAAAAAATATAATTTTTCATTTCTTTTTTTTCAGTACTGCAATTTGAGCTCATGGTTTTGCCCTGCAAGTGTTGTACCATTTGAGCCATTCCCCAAGTTGTTTTTGTTTCAGTTATTTTTCTAAAGAGGTCCTCTGATCTATGCCTGGACTATTCTAGACCACAGCCCTCTTGTTTATCTTTCCCACTTAAACTTGGAATGAGTCATTACACCCAGTTTTTAATTGATTGAGATGGAGTGTCTCCAACTTTTTACTCAGGCTGACCTTGAACCACAGCCCTCCCAATATTTACCTCCTCAGTAGATTGGATTACAGGCATGAGACACCAGGCTTCTCCTCCATCATTAATTTTTCAAATATGTCAAATTTGTCCTTTTACACTTCAGGGAAACAAACATAACAATGTTGCTAGGCTTTTTGCTATATAAGCAATTCAAAATATATGTGTATTTTTGTTTAAGTTTGGCATTGACATATGAACCTGAAATCTTTACCTTTAAAAAGTTCACATATTCTATTTTGTCATTATTGACCTAAGTAGAAATAAAAAAGAGGTTTATGTTGCCAAATTATCACACCATGTGGCCTAAAGCTCTCCCCTCAATCATGACAGTGCCAAACTTGACAGGATCATTCTCTTGTCCCTGTCCTTAAAAATATTCTTGTAGCTTCTCTTCCCCTTATATATCTCAAAATAAATCTCTGTGCTATAATTAAAAGGAGCAGTATACTCTGGTAATGGAAATCATGGGAGTGTTCTTGAGACAATTTGTTTCTCAGCTCAAGTTTACCATAAGAGCTGTTTTTAGTACAGGGATTCTCAAGGGAAATCAAGAGAACTTGCTAAGAATTTCCAGGACAAGTGCAAGGTGCAGGTATGACATGGATATGACAACTGCAATTTCCAGAGCAACTTTCGGCCCCTAAACCAGAAACATCTGTCAATTACACCCCCACCCCTTTCATCTAATTTCAACTCAGTCATCAAAGTAGTTAAACTGGGAATGCTCTATTTCATGAAGGTGTCAGTATTGTGGTAATTTATTGAGAGATGAAAGAATATTCAATATATATTATGTTAAATGGTTCTTTGTCTACTAAGTGATTTGAATAACAGAAGGTGGTCTTTGAATTCACCATTGTTATTTGATTTTTTTCCCTTAAGTTTGCTGCTGGGCATTTTATCCCAGCAAACATATAGCAATTTGCTTTACCTTAGGAAATTTTCGTATTTCTTTAACTATCCTGCATTTTATTAGCAATAAAGGAATTTTTTAAATTGAAAACAGAGGAAACTCTTTATTGAATATTTAGCAACCTCCACAAGAAAGAATGTTCTCACCACCAAAAATAGGATCAGTGTATGAAGTCATAGATATCCTAAAGATTGTATTCCTACTTTCTTCAGAGCGTTTTTTAATCATAAGAGTACACTAAATTTTGTCAAAGGCTTTTTTTTCTGTAACAACTGAAATGATCATGGGATTTGAGCTTTGATTCTGTTTAGATGGTAAATTACAATTAAAATTACAGATGATAAATTACAATTGAAACCACGCTTGCACTCCTGGAATGAAGCCAACTTGATCCAAAAGTGAGAGAATTTTTGTTTTTTTTTTTGTATATTTTTTGTTTGCGTTTTGTTTTTGTTTTTTTATTTTTCCAGCACTAGAACTTGAACTCGCCTTTTGCTCTCACTTAGCTTTTTCGTTCATGGATGACCTTCCACCACTGGAATCACACTGCTAGTTCAGCTTGGTTGCTGGTTAATTGGAGGTAAAATCTTACTCTTCTGCCTAGCTTTAAACTATGATCCTTAGATCTCAGCTTCCTGAGTGGCAGGGTTATAGGTGTGAGCCACTGATACTCAACTGATCTATTAATATGTTGATGAGTTCTGTTTGTAAGTATTTGTTTAGAATATTTGGACCTATCTTCAGTACAGAAAGTGGTCTATAAGTTCATTTCTTCTAGTCACCCTATCTGGCTTTGGAATTAGTATAATATGGGTTCCATAGAATGAGTTTGGTAGTTTTTCTTTTTTCATCTATTTCACCAATAGGTACAGGAGTACTAATGGTAATTCTTCTTTAGAAGTCTGGTAGATTTTGGCAGTAAATCCATCAGTTCTTGGGCTTTTCTTTGTTAGACTGCTTATTAAGGCTTTAATCTAATCATTTGTTTTAAGTCTATTTAAGTGGTTACTTCCTATTGGCTCAATTTTGGTAGGTCAATGTATCTAGAAATGTACCCATATTTTAGGTTTTCCAATTTGCTTGAATATCGATTTTTCAAAGAATTTCTTCATGATTGTATTGATTTCATTGGTATTTTTGTGCTGCGTATGTTTTTATCACTACTTTTATTTATTTGGATTTATCTTTCCTTTTAGTCAAATTAGGTAAGGATTTATCTTTTATAGCTTTTCAAACAATTATTTTTTTAAGTTGTGAACATACTGTACAGAGGGGTTACAATTACATGGGGAAGATAATGAGTACATTTCTTATCAAGCATTGCAGCCTCCTTCTTTGTTTACCCTTCACATCCCTTTCCAGCCTCACCCCGCCCCTCCACCCAATTCTCCCCACCACCAACAAAGTTGTTAAGTTCGTTTTATACATGACAACTTGTACTTCTCATTGTTGCAACGGGTCCATCTGTATCCTTAAAAAACTTTTTTTTCCCCTTCTCCTCCACAAATTATACCGACATCAAATATAGTGAAAGCAGGGGTGATACTGTGGGGGAGGGACATACAAAGCAACAAAGAGATAATCTTATAAATGCGTGAGAAACAAACCCATGAAATAAAAACAAAATTGAAATACATATCTAATGGTTCGTTTTCCTAAGATCACATTACCTGACCTTTTTTGCTTGACTCATACATATACTAGATATTTCAAATAAGGGAAACCATGGGACCTATGTTTCTTTGGGCTTGGCTTACTTTACTAAGTATAATGTTTTCCAAGCCTTTCCATTTCTTAACAAATGAGGCAATGTCATTCTTTTTGATGGAGGCATAGAATTCCATTGTGTATATATACCACATTTTCTTGATTCATTCATCTACTGAGGGACATCTGGGTTGGTTCCATATCTTAGCTATGGTAAATAATGCTGAAATAAACATAGTTGTGCTGGTAGCTTTAGTGTGGTCTTGTTTGTAAACATTTGGGCAAAGGCCCAAAAGTGGAATTGATGGATCATAGGGGAGCTCTATATGAAGTCTTTTCAGGAACCTCCTTACTGCTTTCCAATGTGGTTGAAAAAGTTGACACTCCCACCAACAATGAAGTAAGGTTCCCATCTGTCAACATCCCATCCAGCATCTGTTGTTATTATAGTTCTTGATTTTTGCCATTCTAACTGGGGTGAGGTGGTATCTCAATGTTGTTTTGATTTGCATTTCTTTTATGGCTAGGGAGGTTGAGCATTTCTTCATGTGTCTATTGGCCATCCTTCTTTCTTCTTCAGAGAAGTTTCTCTTCAAGTCATTAGCCCACTTATTTATTGGGCAGTTGTTTCTTTGAGGATTTGTTGTTGGGGGATTTAATTTATTGAGTTTCAAGTATATTTTAGATATGAGACTCTTGTCCCTTGTATGGCTAGTGAAGATCTTCTGCCAATCCATGGGCTTTCTATTGATCTTGCTAGCTGTCCTTTGCCATGCATAAGCGCTGCAACTTCATGCAATCCCACTTGTCCAACCATTCTTTGATTTGTTGTGTGTCCGGGTCTCTATTAAGAAAATATTGGCCTACCCCAAGGAGACCTATGGTTTCTCCTATTCCATCCTGTAATGGTTTCATTGTGTCTGCTTTGACTCCGAGGTCTTTGATCCATTTGGAGTTGATTGTGGTGCAGGGTGATATATAAGGTTCTAGCTTTAGTTTTCTACAAGTAGTTAACTAATTTTGCCAGCATCATTTACTGAAGAGGCTGTCTTTCTTCCATTCTATATTTTAGCTTCCTTATCAAAGATCAGATGGCTATAGGTCTGTAGGTTCATTTCTGGGTTTTCAATTCTATTCCATTGGTCCTGAGGTCTGTTCTTATGCCAATACCAAGCTGTTTTGATTACTATGGCTTTATAGTAGAGTTTGAAATTTGGTATTGATATTCCTCCAGCAGAGTTCTTTCCATTGAAGAGTGTTTTTGCTATTCGGGGTCTTTTATTGTTCCTTATGAATTGTTGGATTGCCTCTTCTATTTCCTTGAAGAATGAGGTTGGAATTTTGATAGGTATCACATTAATTTGTAGATAGCCTTGGGAAGTATTGCCATTTTCACGATGTTAATCTTGCCAATCCAGGAGCATGGGAGATTTTGTCGTTTTCTAAGTTCTGTTTGATTTCCTTTTTCAAATTTTAATAGTTTTCATCTTAGAAGTCCTTCATTTCTTTCGTTAAGCTAATTCGTAGGTATTTTATTTTTTGTGGGGCTATTACTAATGGAGTTGCATTTCTAATTTCAGCCACACTTTTCTCATTGTGTGCATACAGAAAAGCCATTGATTTTGGGGGTTAATTTTATATCCTTCTAAATTGCCAACGTTTTGAATCAGCTTGAGAAATTTGGGAGTAAAGTCTATGGGATCCTTTAAATACAAGATCATGCCATCTGCAAAGAGGGAGAGTTTTACTTCTTCTTTCCCTATTTGGATCTCCTTTATGTTTCCATCTTGTCTTATTGCTGTAGCTAGGCATTCTAATACTAGATTGAAGAGAAGTGGAGAGAGTGGACATCCTTGTCTTTTTCCTGAATTAAGAGGAAATGACTTTAGTTTTTCACCATTAAGTATAATGCCGGCTGTACGTTTTTCATATACAGACTTTATTGTATTGAGGAATGTTCTATGGATTCCTAATTTTTCCAAAACCTTCATCATAAAGGGGTGTTGGATCTTGTTGAATGCTTTTTGTGCATCTATTGAGATAACCATGTGGTTCTTATCCTTGCTCCTCTTGATGTGATGAATAATATACATTGATTTGTGTATATTGAACCAGCTTTGCATCCCTGATTATCATCCCTGTTTGATCATGGTGTATGATTTTTTGGATGAATTGTTGAAGTCGATTGGCCAAATTTCGTTGAGAAGTTTTACATCAATGTTCATCAAAGAAATAGGTATATAGTGCTCTGTCTTTGATGAGTCCCTACCTGGTTTTGGGATGAGGGTTATGATGGCTTCATAGAATGTGTTCGGTAGTGATCTTTCTTTTGTGATTTCATTGAAGAGTTGGAGGAATATTGGCGTGAGCTCTGCTTTGAAGGCCTTGTAGAATTGCGCTGTAAAACCATCTGGTTCTGGACATTTCTTAGATGGAAGGGCTCTTATTGCTCTTTCTATTTCAGTGCTTGATATGGGCCTATTAAGATGGTTTAACTCATCCTAGTTTGGTTTTGGCATGTCAATATTTCCTAGAAAAAGGCCCAATTCTGCCAAGTTCTCAAACTTATTAGCATAAAGTTTTGAGAAGTATTCCCTTATAATGTTCTGAATCTTGGTTGTTTCTGTGGTGATGTTTCCATTCTCATATCTGAGTTTATTTATTTGTGTGTGTTCTCTTCTTTTTTTGATAAGATTTGCTAAGGGTCTGTCAATTTTGTTAATTTTTTCGAACAACCAACTCTTTGTTTAGTTAATTCATTCTATAGTTTTTTGGAAACTAATTCATTTAATTCTGATTTAATTTTAATTATTTCTTTCCCTCTACTGGATTTGGGTTTATCTTGCTGCTCTTTTTCAAGTCGGTTTAGATGTGCCATTAAATTGTTGGTTTCAAATCTCTCCAATTTGTTGATGTAGGAGCTCAGAGCTCTAAATTTGCCTCTGAGTACTGCCTTTGCTGTGTCCCAGAGGAGCTGGTAATTTGTGTGTTCATTTTTGTTGAATAGCATGAACATTTGAATTTCCTTTCTAATCTCTTCCATGACTCACTTGTGATTCAGCAGTGTGTTGTTCAGCCTCCATGTGTTACCGGACTTTCTTTGGTGGCTTTTGATGTTGAGTTCTAATTTTATTCCCTTGTGGTAAGAGAGAATGCAAGGTATAACTTCAACATTTCTGTATTTGGACAACCTTCTTTGTGGCCTGAAATGTGGTCTATTTTAGAAAATGTTCCATGTGCTGCTGAGAAGAACGTGCATTCTGATGCTATTGGGTCAAATATTTGGTAGATGTCTCTTAAATCTAGTTGATCTATGCAGCTGTTTAGATCTGCGGTTTCTCTGTTGAGGTTTTGCCAAGTTGATCTATCTAGTGGGGAGAGTGATGTGTTAAAATCCCCAACAATTAATGTCTTTGGATCTGTGAGGGATTTGAAGGAAAGTAATGTTTCTTGGATAAATTTTTGTGCTCCGTTGTTTGGCGAATAGATATTTAGAATTGTAATATCCTCCTGAAGGAGAGATCCCTTCATTAGTATGTAAAGACCTTCTTTATCTCCTCTCACAAATTTTAATTTGAAGTCTATTTTATATGTTATTAGGATTGCAACTCCTGCCTGTTTATGGGGGCCCTTTGCTTGGTAGATTTTGTTCCAGACTTTCACCTTGAAAATGTGTTTGTTTTTACGGGCAAGATGTGACTCCTGAAGGCAGCAGATAGAAGGATCTTGTTTTTTAATCCAACTAGACAGTCTATGTCGCTTAATTGGAGAGTTAAGTCCGTTAATGTTAAGAGATGGGACTAAGAGGTATTTGGGAGTTTCTGCCATGTTATACCTTCTTAAGGGCTGTGATAACTGGGTTCTTCCTATGGTTCTTGGATTCACAGTTTGAGTGCAATTTCTTGGCCTACATTGTGGTCTTGTTGGTTTTCTATGTGTAGGACATCTTTAAGAATCTTTTGTAGGGCTGGTTTGGTGGAGATGTATTATTTCAATTTTTCTTTGCTATGGAAGATTTTATTTAGCCTCCAGTTATGAAGGAGAGTTTAGCTGGGTACAGTATTCTTGGTTCAGAGTTCTTTGTTTTTAAGGCATGGCATATATCATTCCAGGCTCTTCTTGCTTTGATTGTCTCTGCTGAGAAATCTGAGGTGATTCTAATTGGTTTCCCTTTATAGGTGATTAATCTTTTCTCCTTGACAGCTTTAAGGATCTTTTCCTTGGTCTGAGTTGTTCCTGTGTGGATTATAATGTGATGGTGGGATGTCCTGTTCTGGTCTCGTCTATCTGGAGTTCTAAAACCTTCTTGTATCTGAACAGGCCTATCTTTTTGCATATTTGGGACATTCTCTGATAGGATGCTGTTACACAAATTTTCTAGACCATTAACTTCTGTTTCTAGGTGTTCCTCTACACGATTATCCTTAGATTAGGCCTTCTGAGTCTTCCAAGTTTTGGATAGATCTATCATATTAATTGAACAATTTTGGAAGGTTGTATGTTCTTTCTCTATAATATCTAAAGTGTCTTCAATCCCCGAGATTCTATCTTCTGCATGGATTAACCTGCTGTCAAGACTCTCTACTTTGTTTTTTGTTCTTTTCCTTCTAATTGGTCAGCTTTGATGGCTTCAAATTCTTTGTTGAAGCTTTGTTTTAGATCTTGTATGAACTTCTTTACTTCCTTAATTTGTTGCTCAGTGTTTATTCTCAAGTCACTTAGTTGATTGTTTATGTTTTCCTTGGACTCCCATTCCTTCTCTTGGGTTCCATTCAGCATTCCCTTTGTGGTATCCCTGACTTCCTTCAGCTCTTTGTTAATGGATCCCATGAATGCCTTTAGTGATATTTGTGCATTCTCATCCTGCTCTCTCAATTCCTGTATTACTCTTTGCTTAGCTTCCTCCCATTCACGCCATTCCTGTAGTTCTCTTTGAGTGTTCTCAGCCTGTTCATGCCATTCTTGCCTTTCTCTTTGAGTATTCTCAAGCTGCTCATGCAAATCCTGTATCAGTTTTTGAGTAGCTTCCTCTCACTCATGATATTCCTGTATATTCCTGTGGATTGCCTCTTCTCTCTCCCTATCATGCTCATACAGAGTCCTATTTAGGTTTTCAATCTTTTCCTGCATTGACCTTTTGTTTGCCTCCTCTCTCTCCCTATCACGCTCATACAGAGTCCTTTGTATGTTTTCAATCTTTTTATTTATCATGTTTTCCAACAGTGTTTGTAGAGCTATTTGGAAACTCTCCTCTGGATTATTCATTATGTGTTCTGTCCCCTGATAATCATGAGTGGGAATTGTGACACCTGCAGTTGCCATTTTTCTTGTGGTTTTCCGGCTTACTCTGCCCATTTGGGATGAAAATAACACCAGTTTTTTGCTGGACCACTAACTTAAGGCAAGCATCAACCAAAGTCTGAATTTGCACACTCAATAGTCTGCAGATACAGTCTAGTTCAACAGATACATCTATTCAACATTAAACAACTATATATTAATTAATGGGCTCCGAACCGTAAAGAATTTGGAAAACCATAAATTATTAGGGTTAGGGAGAGATGTGGGTAAAAAATAGGAAGAGAATGATGTGGGAAGGCACAGGGAGAGTTAACTAAGTCCTAATCTCAAAGCAGGAAATAGGTTGGATAGGATGAAAGCAGACAGAGAGAAAAGAAGAAGAAAGAGAAAGGGAAAAAAAGAGACCAGAAAAAATAGAAAAGTAAAAATTAAAAATATTATGCAGAACGAATGCAAACTATTCAGAGAAGAACGTGAATATAATGAGAGAAGGGAGGGGGATATAAAGGAGATGTGAAAAATTTAAAAATAAAAATCCTTAATATATTATATCGGTATAAAGAGGTAGTACTGCTATTAAGGAATTTGAGTCTCAGAGGTTTTGATTAAGTGTGTACACCATGGTGGATAGGGTCTCATAGTCAACTATGGGTTTATCTGAGGATGTGCGGAACAACAATTAAGTCACATAAAGAAGAATGAAAGAGAAGAAAAGGTAAAAAGGGTAAGAAAGAAAGAAAAAAAGATCAGAAGTTAAGTAGAGCTGAACAAAAAACAAAAAGAATTTTTTTTTAAAAAAAGAAAGAAAAAAAGGAAAGAAAAACGCACACACATATGTACTCCTAAAATAACAATTATAATAAGAAAAAAGGTTGCTAGAATTTTTTTTCAAAAATGGTAAAAATTTAAAATTAAAAAAAGTTTTAGAAAGGAAAAAAATTTTTTTTATAAAAGGTACAAAAAAAAAGAAGAAAAAAAAAGTTCTTTGATTTTTTTGGGAAGATTGGGAAAAGTCCTGTATCTTCCTTGTGGCTGTAAGCACCCTCTTGTTGGAGTCTCTGGTCTGCTTATGGTCCTGTGGCTTGGTTGGTTTCTTAAGTCAGTTTGTTGGAACAGGCAGAAACATGCTCTGCTTTACCCAGGATTTTGCGATCCTCCTTCCAGGTTAGTTCAATGTGAGGGAGATATGCTTTGAGTATCATAAAAGAGGAAGATGGCTTTTTCCTCAAGTTTGGAGATGCTGTGTGAGGTTAGGTTCTGGGTAGAGTTGAGGCCTTTCAGCAAACAGTAGCTTTTCCCGGGGGCTGGTTTGTGAGAAACTCACAGATCCATTCTCAGGGTTTCTGTTTACTGAATTTCAATTGATTGTCAAGGCTGCTAAAGGGAGGGGCAGCCTCTGGCTCTGATTACCCAGTGAAGAAAGCCAGTCCTAGGGCTGGCACTCGAGCTGGGTGAGTTTTTCCTGGGTGGAGCTGAGTCTGGCAGGTCAGTTTAGGTTCTTGTGACCTGCTAAATGACTCTACTTTTCTTCCAAGGCCTGAGTTGGAGCTAGCAGCTCCGCTGAGCTTTGTCGGTATCCAAGATGGAGATCTCTGGTACTGGGGGGGGGGGAGTGGTGGCCTTCTCTCCTTTGCTCCCTGAGAAAGAGTAAGGATGTCAGGCTTCTACTCTTGCCGAGTCTTGGTTCATGGGTCATCTCTGGTCTGTGAATTGCAGGATGAAGATGTCTGCTCCTTGTCGGTTGTTGCTGGTGTTGAGTAGAATCTGCTCACCCTCTGTGTCTGGCTCCTTGCTCCGGGACTCTGTGTGATTCAGGTATGGCGGGTTCGGCCACCACTGCCACTGCTGCCGCCGGGTGGCAGCGGCTTCTGGCAAGAGCTCAGATCTGTCTCCTTGCCTAGATTTTCCCTCTGTGGCCTAAATCTCTGTCCTGTGATGGCACATTTGGTGTGACTGTCTGGCTTAGGACTGTTCACTGGAACTCTAAAACTGCTTTCTATGTGAGAGCTTGTTTAGCCTCCAGCTTCTCCTCCACCATCTTGACCGCAAACCCAATAAAGGAATTTTCAAAAAAGGAGAAGGTGGAACTATCATTTTAATCAGTTTTCTAATTCTCCAGGTTAATTTCCTATTCTTACCTATAAAAGATAATTGATGTTTTCCTATTGATATTGATATTACATGAGCAAGGTAATGAGAGTATATTTCTTGTCAAGCATTGTTGCCTCCTCCTTTGTTTCCCCTTAAAATTCCTGTCATCCTATCCCTCCAAAAATTGTAAAGTACGTTTTTGATATAACGTCTTGTACATCTCATTGAGTGCTCATTTTAAACCGTAATCAATAAATATTTATTAACAAATATTTATTGAGGTGCTGGTATATGCTAACTTTGGTCTTAAGATCTAGATGACAATCAAAAGAAGCCATAAATTCTATGTTAAGAAGCTTACATTCTAAGATGGAGAAAGGCAGTAAGATGTAAAAATACAGAGAAGGAGATAATTGTGGGAAATTAAAACTTTGAACTATGGCTGGGCACTTGTGGTTAATGCCTGTAATCCTAGCTATTCAAAAGGCTGAGATCTGAGGATCATGGTTTGAAGCCAACCTAGGCAAGAAAGTCCATGGAACGCCTATCTCCAATTGAACACCAAAAAACTGGAAGTGGCACTGTAGCTCAAGTGGTAGCATGGTAGTTTGGAGTACAAATGCTCCCAGGCCATGAGTTCTAACCCAAAGACCCATAAAAAATAAGATAAACTACTGTAAATTTACAGCTTGGTGAAGACCCAGAGAAAGAGTGGTCCAAGCAGGAAAACTACAATTGCAAAGACTGAGGGTTTTGTTTGTTGGTAGTATGTCACAGAGGTGAATATGACCAAAACAAGGTGAGGGAATGGACAGGTGAAACAATAATGTTAGACAAGTCAATAGAGAACACAGAAAGATAACATAAAAAGTCCTAGTTGTAAGCATATTGCTCACCTTTCGTCCTCAGCTCCACCCAGACCTGAGCTCCTCTCAGCCCCGGAGTTCCCGCCATACAGCTGGCCCCTCCCTTTCTCTCTCTTCCAGGTCCCACGTGATCTCCCACCTACCTCACTTCCTGCCCCAGAACCTCCTGCTACCTGCATTTGGACAGGTGCCATGTGCTCCCTCTTGGGGGAAATATGGCTCATCTAATAAACTTTGTAATAACGTGTCTGCTGTGCCTGCTTGCCTCCACGTGGTCCCCTGCAGCAGATGAGAAGATCTTTCATTGGTGGCCTTTCAATAGTGAGACTAATAAATGCTTTGGCACCTTAAAAGTCAAGAGGAACAAAGTCTAGGTGGACAGATGAGGGGTGGTGTTAAAAGCCACTTGGAATCAAGGTATATTTGAAGGTAGAAGTTAAAGGGTAGAGGTTAAAATGTGAAATCTAGGGCAACTCCAAAGCAGCCAGAGTAGTATGGTATCATTTGCTGTATTAGAAATGATTTGATGATATTTATTCATTCAAACATTTATTAAGTGATTATTTTGTATCAGATACTATAACCCTCCAAAGCATTCTAATATAAGCAAGGCATTCTGAGGGCTAGCATTAGGCAGAAAAAGAAGGATGTAGAGGATATGACAATTTTAAGAAGTATGTGAGAGTCAGAGTTGGTAGGATGTGGTGCCTCATGTTGAAAGTGAGAACGATTCTGGTAGCATTTTAAAATTTCTGATGCAAGTGATAGATGGAATTGCTATTAACAAAGACTTGGAATGTGTAAGAGGAAATTAGTTTGTGGGGAGATGTTAGTATAGACCTGTAGATTTGGGTGATGTCAGTGCCATCATTTTACCAACTTTAAAGTTTCCTCATAAACCTCTCTCTTAATGGCATATGCAAATCTCAAAGACGGTGACCAGAGACATTATTTCATTTGGGATTAATAAATAGTGAGTTTCTAATTTTTAAAAAGTAAGAAAAGAAATTGGTTTGTGTCATCAGCATTGACAGATCCTGAGTGAGTATTTACTGCTTCCAGTGTAACAGGCACGCCTCTTACTGCTTAACATAAACAACCTCATTTCATAATTAAAACATTTATATTGATGTCATTGTTATTGTCCCTGTTCTTGCATGAGCATTGCCTGGAACTTGGAGAAGTAATTTATTCAATGTCAACATATTCATGGATTAGGAGTGCTAGGACTTGGATGTTTTCCTTATGCCAATGTTTGTAGCAGTTGGGTTTCAGAAGTTTTGTGAATTTGGACTCTGAAGCTGAGATACAAGCTGGAGACAAATAGTTGAAAATCATCAGCATCAGCTTTGACCGCATACCCTCAATGGCTGCCTTCTTCCTATCTCACTGTTGTGCCTCTCCTGTTGTATGACCCAGGATCATTTTCCATGTAAGCTATTTGCATTTGAATCCATGTCCCAGAGTCTGCTTCTGAGGAGCCAGACCGCAGATAGAGACTGATGAAGAATTAATAGAGAACAAGGAATATAGGACACGAAATGTTTTCTTAGGGACTTAGTTAAGAAAGTAGGGAAATAAACAGGAAAATAATATCCCAAGAGAATTCAGGACAACTTTTTAAGAAGGGAAAGAATTAACAGAAAGGAAAACACTGAAGAGGTCCTGGAAAAGAATTTTCTCAATAGTTAAACAAACCAAAAGCAGCAGCAGAAAAAAAAATAGCACTAACATAGAGGAGGAAAATCTAAGAGTCCAGGAAAGGAAAATAGTGACCAGAAAGGCATGAACAGGTCAGACAGTCTTAATTCCTCTAAGGTTTTGCTGACTTGATCAAAGATCACTTGAATAAGATCAGACTTCCTAACTATCTCTGCTTTACCTTTTCAAATTCTCTACACTTAATTTAATCCACCACTGCTTTAATCTTGAGACTTCACCAATAACCTTTTTGTATTCCTTTTCATTAAAATTAAGGAAATTGTGGAGTTCCTCACTTGAAGAATCTTTACAAGTAGAAATGTTTTTTATACAAAGAAACTGAGTCCCTGATAAGATCTCACTTTTCGTGTTTGTGAAATCAAGTGGTAGGAAACCAAGAGACGATCTTTTCTACTACGTTAGGAACAAGAAAAAGCAAAGAAGTTATGTGTAAAAAGAAAGTGTGTGGAGTTTTCCAGTAAGCAATTTGCATTTCTAATATCATGTAGGTCTGAATTCTTCTCTGCTGATTACATCCTTGTAACCTAGCTATTCAGGAGGCTGAGATCTGAGGATCATGACTCAAAGCCAGCATAGGTAGGAAAGTCCATGAGATTGGTATCTACAGTTAACCACCAAAGAGCCACAAATGGAGCTGTGAATTGCATGGCAAAGCATTATTCTTGAACAAAAACACTAAGGTACAGTGTTCAGGAACTAAGTTCAAACCCCAGTACTGGTACAAAAAATAAAGATTAAAGGGCAGAAAAGTGCTTGAAGCAGAGAAAACGTAAGAAAAACCGAGAAGAGACTCCTATGAGCTGGGATTTTCTTTTATTGGGCCCTCCACTGGGATCATGACTGGGAATGGGTCCTTCCATGACCATGGATGGGGAGACAGGTGCTCCACTCCAGCACATGTCAGGGGAGTGCGCTAAGACATCTGAGACCAGTTACTGATGGAACAATAGGGACATTCTGCACAGTATCATAGTTCTTGTCGTGTTGTCATTCATTCCAGCTGCCTTTTTATGTCCCTAACTACCTAGCCAGGGCAATTAGGTCTCCCTTATTACTTTTGTCTTCCTTTTTGCAAAGTATTTTATTTTCATATTTTCCTATTTTGCTTTCCATCAGCAACCAAGTATAATTATCTAACCTTCTCTTGGGACCATAATCTCTTTGTCTTTCTTTTTTTTTTTTTGTCGGTCATGGGGCTTGAACTCTGGGCCTGGGCGCTGTCCCTCAGCTCTTCAGCTCAAGGCGAGCACTCTACCACTTGAGCCACAGCGCCACTTCCGGTTTTCTGGTGGTTTTATTGGAGATAGGAGTCTCACGGTCTTTCCTGCCCCGGCTGGCTTTGAACCGCGATCCTCAGATCTCAGCCTCCTGAGTAGCTAGGATTACAGGCATGAGCCACCAGCGCCCGGCTTCTCCTTGTCTTTCAAAGAATGTCCTTCCCTCAGTTTCAACAAGAAGAGAGGAGGTAGATGAGATCATGGGGTCAGATGAAGAGTGTGGCCTCCACAACAGGAGGACCCCTGCCTGCCCCTCAAGGAAGCACCTCTGCATCCAGCTCTTCCCCAAAAGAGGCAGAAGTAAAGAGGTCTGCCAGGCCAATTAACTATGATCTCTCCCTTTGGCCATAAAATTCATTAATCATGAAGGCTCCACATGGTCACTGATCTTTTAATGATGATGATAATTTGCACACTAAGCAAGCAGTCTCAAGAATGTTGCTTTTAGTAGAATTTGAGAGCCATGCTTAGGCAGGTTATTCCAAAGTCAATTACATTTTAATACTTTGTTTGAAAAGTTGCTCTTTTCATCTTGACAACTTTATTTTATGAATATCATTATTTGGGGTGTTATTTTCATGGTGCTGGGGAAGTTAATCACAGCCAAGTATTTATTAACTTAATAAAAGAAAAAAAACCCTAGAAAACACACTTTTAAAGTAATTGCTGGGTATTAGTCGCTCCCACCTGTAATCCTAACTACTCAAGAGGCTGATTACATTACAAAGCAATCCCAGACAGAAAAGTCTGTGAGACTCTGATCTGCAGTTAACCACTAAAAAGCAAGAAGTGGAGCTAAGGCTCAAGTTGTAGAGGCCAGTGCCTAGGCCTTGAGTTAAAGACCTAGAATCAGCATACAGAACAATTATAATAATTTAAAATAGTCTAGATTTTAAAACTATAATGAAACTTAAATGTTTAAATAATATTTATTCTGAGTGATTCGCAAATAAAATTAAACCCAAAGACATTATGTGACTTTCCAGCAGTCATAAATATCAGAAGTTGTTGAGCTGGATCAAAAGTCTGGTATTTTCCCCTCATCTTCTTTATGAAATTAAATACATTAAGGTAACATAGCATTCCAAAATGAAGTTCTTCCATAATCAATTAAATCATACATAGTTGAATGTTCCTGCACTCCAAATTATACAGATTGCCTCACAAGTGTTTGTCATGTCCAGATAATTTTCTTAATTTAAAAAACAAAATCCTTTTATTTGTTTTTCTTAAAGTAATAATACTTTTCATGAGGTGATATGGCCACCAAAAACTGGAATCATGATTACAAAAAAAATTAATTACATGCAGAATGATGTTTAATGAAACAGTCAAATCTCCATGATGTTAGAGGATAACATATAGGAAATAAAGAGTCTGTCTTCATAATAAAAGGCAAGACATTACAAGTGATTAAAGTTTCCCATGCGATTTCACATTTGTCTTCATATCATCCTTATTCAGTGATTGTCACTGTCTGGACTCTGTTATTCAGTACTGAAATCAAGTTCGGGGTCTCAGACAAGATAGGTCAGTGCTCGGCCACTGAACTACAACCCAAGCTCTGTTACTGTCTTTGATTACTTTAGATAGAGGGTTGATATAAGAGTTATAGTACTAGTGTTAAGCAGGAATCATTCCTCAACTCTCCATCTCTTGGCTGTAAATTCTGGATTTCTTCCACATGACATGTTTGTTATGGAGCATGTGTGATATGGTCATTCTGTGCTAGTATTAAGTTTTTAAATGAATGGCTTCTCAAGTGGTGAGAGTAGAGGAGAGCCTAAACTAGGACTGGGTCAGGATGCATTGTCTTCTTCTCATGGATCCTCTGCAGTGTGCATGTACCCTGTGCAGATTCTGGCTTACTCAACCTCCTGGCCTGCCTGCCACAGGACCACATCCAGTAGACAATACGACATCATCTTTAAAAGTGTCCTTCCTTCACATACTGGATAAAATTTTCATAGTTGAGAACATGGGTGCTTTAGAGGTGTGGAAGGAGGAATAAACCATTCTGAAAATAGCTACCTAACATTAAAAGATGAGAGAGGGAAAGGAACCACAAAGATGTGCAGACCATGAAAGCCACAACTTGAGAATTTCTTGACTAAGGAAGGAGTGAAGCAAAGCAAGGGTTTACACTCTAGAAGTGGCACAGGCCTGTGGTTTGGGACATTTCCTATCAAACTCCTGTATATCACAGCAGGCAACGTCTTCAACATCTGCTCGGATTCTCCATCCCAAGCACTCAGTAGAAGGGAGCTTACTTCAAATCTTTGATGCTCTGGTCAACTGAGGCTAATTCTAACTATCTCACACTGTGCCACCTACCCTGTAGATCTCTACTCTCTCTATATACTAAAAAAATTATCTAACTTAACCTTTTCACTCAAAGGGCTGCTTCTGTTATAGCAAAACCAAATCAGCTAATTCAATTAGGGTAATCTTTGCAATACTGAGCTCTATTTTTGTGGAGTTTGCTTCCTCTCAGCCATATACTTCATTGTTTTCCCTTACAATTATCAGGAAAATCCTCTCTCACCTTCACAGTGTTTCTCTTTGAAACAACAAAATTGTGTGGTTATACTTCGTAAAGTATATTTGCAATGTATGGAGATCTTCCTACCTATAAAAAATATTGTAGAAACTATAAGGTCTGTTAAAGTAAACAAAATCTCATTTCAATTTTGTCAGAATGAAAATAAACAGTGAAAAGAATAAATATATGGCACATGGAAATATCACTTATAAGAGAAATTTCAATACTGTGCTATGGTACATGAGGAAGAGAGATAATCTGGGAAGTTTTAATGAAGGCTAAGATTTGAGTAAGCATTATAATTAGTAAGATAAAATAATAACTGTGACAATAAAATTAGAAGCCAGATGTTGCTGGTGGCTTAAACCTGTAATTCTAGCTACTCAGGAGGTTGAGATCTAATACTCACAGTTTGAAGCCAGTCCAGGCAGACAAGTCTATGAGATGCTTATCTCCAATTAACCAACAAAAAGCTGAAATGGAGCTCTGGCATAAGTGGTAAAGCACAGCCGTAAGCAAAAAGCAATGGGACATTTCTGTGGCACTGAATTCAAAGCCCAGAACACACACACACACACACACACACACACACACACACACACACACACACAGAGGCACACATACATCTAGTAGAAGGTAGAGTGCATTAATGAATCTTTCAGAAACTACACAAGATGCTGTCAATTCATATACCTAACAAATTTAATTGAATTTATATTTGTATTAAGTCAGCTAGATGACTGATGTTAGAATCAAGAAAAGCATATATCTGAAAAGATTTTAAGGTATCTTACTATGAAGATCCAGGAAATGTAGGTAAGTGGTTAAGATTAAGATTTCAATCTTCAGGCAAAAAAATAAGACTTTAAGCTAAGGATAGATGATAACAAGGAGATAGGGACCTGTTCAGTGGCTATTGTAATGGTCCAGCTGAAACAAGGAATTGAAGCAAAGAAAAAATGTGAGACCAATAAAGTGCCCAATCAAATTAGCCTAACCTATCCATTTGATAATGGATGCCATTCTGTCTGACAAGAAAGCTGTTTTGTAGAAAGTGTCCTGAAAACAAGCAGAGCCCTAAATGTCTCATCAGAGGAAATGTGCACACAGAGAAATACTGAAGCCCAGATGAAATGCAGTGATGATCAAGTGCATGAAATAGTACAGATAAGATGCAGATATAAAAATCCCCCTCTCAAGCTGTTCCCCATGTCCAAAATTTGAACCATGGTCCAAGAAAGAGCCAGCCAGTCAATAGGAATACAAATAAGGACCTAGCCATTCAAAGATAACCTAGCCAAAAATACAAACTTCACTTCCAAGATTTATAAAATTTGATTTCAAACTATTGTCTATGTTTAAGAGCTGAAGTTTATGTAAAATTTGTGAAGTTTAGAATCAGAAGCCAACAAGAGGCAAACATTTGCCTTTCAGAAGTTTGTAAGGACAAACCGTGGAAAATATATATACCCTCCTCCTCTACAACCCCAAACATTGCTCACTTTCCTATGAACAAACAAAAAGTATGATTTCAATTTTATATTTATTATAATCTCCAGCCAATTTATTTAATTCTTAATATATAATGGGGTTGCAATGTATATTTTATGTAAGTTATATAATTTTTTCTCACTATAGGCATTTTTATTTTCCAAATTTATTGACTTGCTAAAGTAAGAAAAGTTTGTTCATTAAAGGAATTTTTTATACATTTCTTCACCCAAAAAACGTAGAATATGAGCTGGGTGCAGGTAGCTCACACCTAGCTACTTAGGAGGCTGGGATCTGGTTCAAGGTCAACCCACGCAGGACCGTCCTTGAGACACTTATCTCTAATTAATCACCAAAAAGCAGAAGTGGAGCTTTGGCTCAAGTGATAGAGCACTATCCTTGAGCAAAACAGCTCAGAGACAACTTCTAAGCCCTGAGTTCAAGCCCTGAGTCTGAACACAAAACCTGGTAAGATGGTAAGTGCCTTAGGTCAGGCCTAAGCAAAGTCAAAGACAATGGAAAGGGAAAAGGTGGTGTTGTGATTCACTTTTACGCAAACCTGTGAAGAAAATGTTTCTTCTTTACCAGAGAAGACAGGTGACCGACCTGATAAAACAGCTTGAGTACTTGAATTATTTTTGTAAAAGGCTGCACTCCAGCCAGGAACACATACAATGGATGAGTATATAATATTTCATAAACTACTAAGCTTTCAAATTTTGGAATTTATTTGTTAAAGTGCTAGAGTTACCTAACTAGGTATTCATTTGGAAAGAAAAATTAGGAAAAATAACCATGCAAACAACACCCAATGAATTTCTTAAATCTGTGAAAGTACATAAGAAAAATAATTTGATTCAAAACTTAGTGCCTTTTTGGTTTGATCTCAAGTTCTTAAGTTTGCTAAGACTAGCACTCTACCACTTGAGCAGCACCTTCAGTTCTCAAAGTTATGTGTATATTGATCAGTAAGAATGTTACCTCTGCACAGATCTGTACTGTTTGTGAAAGATAATGGTAGACAGGGCATGAATATGTTATTTATTTTTTTTATTGTGAGAATACCGTACAGAGGAGCTACAATTTCATGGGCAAGATAACGAGTACATTTTTTATCAAGCATTGTTGTCTCCTCTGTTTCCCCTTCCCATCGCTTCCGCTTCCCATACTCCTCCCTCCCCCCACCCGATCCTCCCCTCCACCAAAGTTGTAAAGTTCATTTTTTGACATAACGACTTGTATATCTTATTGTTTCAATGGGTCCACCAGTAGTTTTTGTCAAAAAGTATTTGCTGTACATCTTTAGGGACATAGATTCAAATTTTAACTTTTAAAAGGCTTGTACTTTAGTCTGATCTCAAGTATCAAGTGCAGATTATTTATTATTTTGATACATGCTAATTAACATACACTATTATGGTGTTGAAATAGTTTTAATTATTTATTTTCCCATCAAGAGTAATTCATTTTTATATTATTTTCTTGCTAGGAAAACTTCAGGACTCTATTGTGAAGCTATGATGTATTACAAAAATCTTCCATGGTGCTTCTTCAAAGACCCAATCACATCCACGTGACAGATGCACAGATACACAGAGACATGATAAATTATACAGGACTGTAGGCATTCACACAGACACCAAAGACAGAAATTCAAAGGCACAGTAGCTGTGTTGGGGTGTTTTTATACATTTCCATAGCTTGTGGCACTCCTCAGCATTTGTCTTTTCTTCTGTTTCTCATACACTCTTTGGTCTGTGAGGTAAGGGATCCCATATTATTATTTATTGATATTATTAATTATTAAGGGATCCCCTTCTACAGAAATATCAAATGCGTACTCTAAGCCATATTTTAAATATACAATACTCAAAATGTATTTATTGATTGACAAATGATAACACGAAAGGAATTCTGGAAAAACATTTTACAGGTATTTTTTTCTCCCTGAAGTTGTGGGGCTTGAACACAGGGCCTGGGTGCTGTCCCTGAGCATTTTTGCTCAAGGCTAGTGCTTTGAGTGCTTTGAGCCACAGCTCCATTTCTGTGTTTTAAGTGGTTACTTAGAGATAAGAGATTCACTGGGACTTTCCTACCAGGGCTGGCTTTGAACCACAACCCTCAGATGTCAGCTTCCTGAGAAGCTAGGATTATAAGTGTGAGCCATGGACCATTCCTAGGTAAATGTGTGTGTGTGTGTGTGTATGTGTGTGTGTGTGTGTGTGTGTCTGTGTGTGTGTCTGTGTGTATGTGTGTGTGTGTGGACTTAGGGTTTGAACTCAGGGACTGGGCACTGTCCATGAGCATTTTTGCTCGGGAATAGTTTTCTACCATTTTTGCCACAGCCCCAGTTCTGACATTTTTGGTAGTGAATTGTAGATACGTAAGTTTCGTAGGTCTGGGCTCTGATGGCTTAAAACTGTTATCCTAGCTATTCAAGAGGCTGAGATCTGAGAATTGTGATTCAAAGCCAGCGAGGTGAGGAAAGGCCATTAGACTTGTATCTCCATTTAACTACCTGAAAATGACAAATGGAACTATGTCTCAAAGTGGTAGAGCACTAGCCTTGTGCAAGAAAGCTCAGGGACAGCCCCCAGGTCCTGAATTCCAGACTTATAATCTACAAAAAATGTCTCATAGGCTTTCCTGTCTAGGCTGGCTTCAAATTGTGATCCTCAGATCTAAGACTCCTGAGTTGCTTGGATTACAGGTATAATCCACTAACAACTGGTAAATTTTAAATTCTTTGTAAAGGATAATTTTAATTTTAATGATTTAAAATATCCTCCTTAACATTCTACCCAAACTTCTCTGAAAACACCCTAATAGAAAAGTGACTGAGTTTTATTTTACCATTTTTAGTAGATGAAAGCACATTAAATTCTTTTCCACTAATTTCTAATTTTGTGAAAATTTAGACAAGGACTGAACTTGTTTGGCAAATATGTCTTCAAAATTCTTACAATTTAACTTTTAGATGAATATGTTTAAATTTTCAGGGACTAATAATCTCAGTAAAATTATATAGTAATTATCATTCAACTTAATATATACATTAATTTATAAACATAAATAGATAGAATAAAGCCTTCTGTTAATACTTTTTTCAGTTCTTAAGTGGTATCTTTGGAAATAATAGGGCTATTTCAGAATGTTTTATAACATCTCAGACAAGATCACATAACATGGCAATGAATATAACACAAAGAAAGTTCTGCTACTACTTTGCTAAATGACTTAAAAAAAACTTACCCTCTAAGTCTCAATATATTCATTTGAAAATGTAATTGACCTGAAGACTTATTTTAAGAATGCAATTAATGTTATTCCTGGCCAATCATTCAGTGTTGACTAGATATTACTATTATTATTATAATCTGATCTAGAATCATGAGGGCCTTTTATATCTTGTAAGTATCCCTAGTAGTTCGTGATATGATTAAAAATATATTATTTTTAAGGTAAAGAAATACAAATATAGTTTTCTATTTTTAAGTGTTGGATTCCATTAAGTACAAACTTGCCTTTTGAACAGATTTCTGTTTGTGTACTACTATGTTTTTATCAATAGGTAAGTGCCCTTTCCTTTGGGAAATTTCTCCCTTTCCTTTGGTTTATATGGGCTCAACTAATTTTTATTCATTGGTTTAGGTGGGCTCAACTTTATTTTTATTCATTGGCATCATGTCAAGATCCAAATTCACTCAAGAAGAATAAAATATTTCCATATTTATTGGTTTGGTGATTGATTCTGAGCTAATCCAGACAGATCCAATCAGATTCTTTCCTTTTATGTGCTACAGGGATATTAAGAATAGAAGTCTTTTCTTCTTGGGTCCAGATGTATGAGGATACCATGAATTAGAGCTGTTAATGGATGGAAAGATTCATCTGAAGAAGGATAAAATGAAGTCAAAACACATATAAGACAGAGATAAGAGACAGATGCATAGAGATAAACCCTGTTTCCATTTATGTGGGTAATATTTTTTAAACTTTTACTGTAAAATGATGTATAGAGGGTTTACAGTTACATGTCTGTCTCAACCACCTCGACCAGCAAGGAAGACAGGACTCGGGATTCTTCTCAAAGCAGTTTATTCAGGAACCTCATCTGCAAGCTTCTCCCTCCCCCCGCAACCGTGCTCCGGTTATAAGCCTCCTGGATGGCCAATCCCGAAGTGCCATGTGGCATATACTAATAGGGTCGCAAACACGGAAGCAAGCCAGTAGCCAAGCCATAGCCATATAAGGAGTTGTTTTTCACAGAGAGCACTCGCCATCGGGAAGGCGGAAGGCGGAAGCCAGCGCCATCTTTGGTCGCGGCCCCTGCAGCTCTCCATAGCTCCCCCTTTTTGTTTTATTAAGCAACAGGTAAGAGTAGAGGTTGGGCCTCTGTCTAAAACATTAATGAGAGGACCCTGCACTGGTCTTCGCCTGAGGGGCGCCTTCCCCAGTGACGACCAGGCCCATCCGATGCCTTTTTTGCAGAGGTGGGATCTTGGGCATCAACCCACTTGCAACCCAACATGCTCTCCTTGGGCTCACGCTGGGAAGTGATTCCCAAGTGCAGTGCGTTTGCCTTACACCCTGTGCTATTCCTTTAACGTGGCAAGCCACGTGTAGGGGGACTGTCCGGCCTCAATGGCAGTGAAGGCCTGGACCACCATAGCCATACTCCTGCACTGCGAGCTCCTAATCCGGCATATGCACCACAGGCACAGCAAGATCACCAATGCCAGGATACCGATAAGAGAGCCCATTCCCGCCCCCTCCTTCAAATGATCCACAGCTGTCAAAATCCAGGAGGAAACATCTTGTAACAGGGCATCATCCATCCGGCTGGAGTTTACCGCGACAATGGCTGATTGTAGCTGTAACATCAATTGGTCGAATTCCCCTGTCCAGTTGCCTAAAAGATAACTTGACAGTTGTTTAGACAAATTTGCTGCCTGGGTATAGTTATAATACTGAACAGTGGTAATACAAAGCCCTTCATATTTTTGAACACATCCCAGCTGAGCCAACTGCCACAGGATATCAACCTGCTCCTGCACAAGGTTAACCCTTTGATTTAACAGCATCAGTCCTCCTTTTAATTGTGCATTGGCCACTTGTTGTAAATCCAGAGCTCTGGCTGTAGTAGCCGACAAGTTATTTAAAGTCTGAGCCGTCTGCACAGTATGTGACATGGAGACAGCGGTAGCCGTTGCACTTGCAGCAGCCACAGCTATAGCAGTTACAATGGCCGCAGTGATGCCAAAATCTCTCTTATGCCTAAACAAGGTTACAGCTTGAGAAGCATCTACTGGCAAAGGCACCCAATGCAGAATGCGTGCAACTATAGCTAACGGATACTGAGAACTCCAGCAGGTAGCAAAATAGCAGGTTTCATTAGTACAAGCACACACATCATCTGAGCATACAGATGTGTTGTTAATTACCAAAAGCACGAAAGGGGAAACCACACACACGGGGGTAGGCTGATAACTAAATACCGTATAATTCTTACTAAAATGACAATTGGCACCCACAGTATGGGCAGTACTAGTCAAATTGCAAGTCATGTTTGCTATAAAAAAGTGACCCCCTTTTTTATACGGCTCCTTTTCATCTGTTGAATAAGTGCTCTCACTTCTTCCTCCTCTAACTCGCTGAAACTTCCTCTTTCCGATTTTAGCTCAGACAGATCTGGGTAAAGTCGCCCCCTTTTGCCCTGTTCATTGTCTCTCTTTTCACTGATCGCCTTCTCTGACCTCTCCTCCTGTAATTGTTCCAGTGCTGACTGTCCATTTTCTATAACCTCACAGCAGTGCTGGTCCTCCAGGCAGCCCCTAATCAATTTCCAAATGGGGCGGACTCCTGCCTTTAATGTGCCCTGTTCATAGGCAAAGTCCAAATCCTTCCCTAATTTGTCCCATGAGGCTACTGTAAGGCTCCCGGCTATAAACCAAGGAGCCACAATGTTGCATTCATCAAGGAACCTCTGTAAGGTACCCTTCTTTAACTTTAGTCCTTTTGAGCGTAGTAGCTCTTCCAGGGCCAGAAAAATTGGATGTGACGTCGCGGCACCCATCTCAGTTATTAAAAATTTTATTTTCTTTTACTTTCATTTTAGGCCTGTATTTCATTTCTTCCCGGATTCCCGCTCTCTCTTTATCTACAGAGAAGAGCCCCGTATTATGCCCGCTTTAATCTCGGATTCCCACTTACCTGGGAACTTACCGGTGCACCACCCTGACTGCCAGGAGTTCTGAATCCCTTGTGGAGTTAGATCCCTGTACGGGCCACCATTTGTCGTGACCGCCTCGACCAGCAAGGAAGACAGGACCCGGGATTCTTCTCAAAGCAGTTTATCCAGGAACCTCATCTGCAAGCTTCTCCCTCCCCCCGCACCCGCGCTCCGGTTATAAGCCTCCTGGATGGCCAATCCCGATATGCCACGCAGCATATATAGGGTCGCAAACACGGAAGCAAGCCAGTAGCCAAGCCATAGCCATATAAGGAGTTGTTTTTCACAGAGAGCACTCGCCATCGGCAAGGTGGAAGGCGGAAGCCAGTGCCATCTTTGGTCGTGGCCCCTGCAGCTCTCCACACATGTCAGGTAACAAGTACATTTCCTTTTCAACAATATTACCCCTTCTCTCCCTCTCTTCCAGTTTTTCCCTCCTGTCCCCACTTGCAAGTTATATACTTCATTTTCTAAATAATCTCTAGTGTGAAGAGATGACATTGATCATGATTCATCGTACTCATAGTCTGACTTTTGTACTGAAATCCCTTTGTACAACTACTTAAAAATAAAGGAATGACCAGGTAAGTTTTGATGAATGAAACCAGGAAGGATAAATATAACCAGAAGTTGATCATGTTATCAGAAATTTTGGGTAGCTAAATTGACCTTGGGTCTTTGTATCTGGCAAGAAAAGAGGTCAGGCAAAAGTTGAACTTAAGCAAAATTGAGAACATATACAATAGCTATGCTAGGAGAAGACAGTACTTCAGCTCATCTTCACCCATCTTCAGGGATAGAGATATTAGCATCAGGGAGAATAGGGAGAACTACAGACCTCAATATTAGTGAGGTTCCTTCTTTTCTCTGTAAAGTTATGGCACCAATGATTTAATATCCTAGCTTTAGTTTTTCATTCCTTTTTTTCTTACTTAACAAACGTCTTCCTTCCTTATTCTTCTGTAACCCTTGTCCTCAGGCAAGTTATCATTAGACAAGTTTTGGTTTATCAGCTTATTCTGTCATCTGCAAGTTGTATCAGCTTCAATTTCCTGACCAGTTTTCTACTAACTCCTGTCAATAGATGGAATGGAGTTATAATGTTTCTAAGCACAAGTGGAAGCAGTAACTTCAGTCAACACATTGAGACTGGAAAAGCACATCAAGGAGGAGTGGAGGGGCAAGAGGTACTTAGATGTTTAGAAAGAGTTCGGTATAATTAAGGATGGAATGTATTGGAGAGATAAATGGTATTTATGAAAGAGAAGCATTTGTGTTCTATTTTGCCACTTGCCAATAGAAGATTTTGTTGTCCAAAAATGTAGTTAACAGCATGACACTTGGATCAAGAGTCAGAATTCCAAGAACAATTAAAGTCCATAGAAAGAGGGAGACGAGTTATGTGAGAAGGTGGCAAAAGGTTGTACTTGAAGACAGGAAATGACTGAAAAGTAAGTGAAGAATGCTATATTAATGTAATAGTTAAGTATTCTGGCCAATAATTCTAAATAGTTCTTTGACAAATTCTTCTTTGGTAAAAAAAAATATATCAGGCTCATATAGCCTCTTTTAATTGGTAAAAGGCATGCAGGATGTACATACTTGATCACCAATATGAAGAATGACTCCCAAAGACAATCAGATTGGCTTATAGCATCACATTTCCATCAGAGGAATTCTGTAGAAATGCAGAATTATGTTAAACTCTGGCCTATTGTTCCAATACCCTTAAAAGGCCATTAATAACAATCTCCAGAGAAGAAAGGAAGAATTTTATGTTTCTTCACTATATTTAGGGGAACACAGCGGGAATGCTCTCTTAATATAAATACAACTTTCAAAAATAATCTTTATTGCTTATGGGAGATTTTCAGAGAGCTGTAATTCTTTAAAATTATGGTCATACTTCATAATGAGCAGATTTGATCTTATGAGAATTAGATTGATATAGGAGTGTCTAACATTAAAAAAAGGAAGAAAATACATGGAAAGGGTCTGAAATGCAAGCATTTCTAGATATGTTTCAATTCCATTCAGGTGACTTTCTCTGAAACATTGAAGCCCAACCATAGGTCATCAAGACCACCTGTTCTGGGATTGGCCAAGATTATCTTGTAGTTCTTCACCAAATTTCCTAATTTTTCAACTCAAAGCTGTCTTTCTCTGTGACACAAGTAGATGTGCACTCCTCCCTGGAAGTACTTGTCTTTTGGGGGTGAGATTTTGGCAAATATCTGACCTTTACCAATGCTGGCAAAAGGGTAAAAGGTAAATGAATTATTTATCATCCCTCCTCCTCCTCCTCTTCCTCCTTTTCCTCCTTATCCACCTCTCCCTCCTCCCCTTCTCCCTCCTCCACCTTCTTCTTCTTTCTTCTCCTCCTTCTTGCCTTCTCCTTTCCTTATTGTTGTTGTTGTTGTTCTTTTTCTCTTCCGTCTCCTCCAGCCCCTCCTCCTCCAGCCCATTCTCCTCCTCCTCCTCCTCCTCCTCCTCCTCCTCCTCCTCCTCCTCCTCCTCCTCCTCCTCCTCCTCCTCCTCCTCCTCCTCCTCCTCCTCCTCCTCCTCCTTCTTCTTCTTCTTCTTCTTCTTCTTCTTCTTCTTCTTCTTCTTCTTCTTCTTCTTCTTCTTCTTCTACTGTGTGTGTGCATGTGTATATGCGCATGCACACGCATGTGCTGGAACTGGAGCTTGAAATCTTGCTTAGTGTTTTCACTCAAAGCTGCATGCTGGAATTGGTGCTTTTACTCTTGCTTAGTGTTTTCACTCAAACTGATGATCTACCATTTGAGCCACACCTCTATTTCTTGATTTTTATTAGTTAACTGGAGATAAGAATCTCTCCAATTTTTCTATCCTAGGCTGGCTTCAAACCTCAATCCTCAGATCTGTGCCTCCTGAGAGCTAGAATTACAGGTATAAGCCACAAGGGCCTGGTGAATGATACTTTCTTAATAAGCCACCCTCCTTTTCTGTACCGTTCTTCCTCAAGAGAAAGATTATACAATCTATATGGACCAAAAGTCCTGACTTTCCCATAATGCAGATTGAGAATAAGCCTCATCGGGCAAATGACAGCATAGAATCCCTAGCTCTGAAAAAGATCCAACTCAGAAAAGTTATACCTTAATCCATCTGAGCATGTGCAGTCCCGAGTGTCTCAGTACCCTCAAAGTGCTTTCTCCATGTTAATTTTCCTATTGGATGCAAAGAAATTAAGTAAACTTTCTGAATAAAAGCAATTTTGTTCAGCATTGCCTTTCCATGGCTAGAAGGAGAAAATAGGTCTAGCCAAGGACAATAAAGGGGAGGATTAACACAAATAGAGATTAAGCAGGTGACATTAATACTAAGTGGCTGTTAATCAAATGAAGTAAGTAAAAAAGACAAACACAGCTAGGGATATAGTTTAATGGCAGAACACTTTTCTCACATACATGATACTTTGAAGAGACAAAATCATGTTGAAAAAATACTTATAAACATTTTATTAGGAATGTAATAGTACCCAAAATATAGGAAATACTTTCAAAAATTAAATAAGTAAAAAATGAGTAAATAAAAACTTGGCTTAGCTGGGTGCCCATGGTTCACACCGGTAATCCTAACTACTCAGGAGGCTGAGATCTGGGGGTTGCAGTTCAAAGCCAGCCCAGGAAGGAAAGTCTATGAGACTCTTATCTGCAATAAACCACCAGAAAACTGGAAGTGGCACTGTGGCTCAATTGGTAGAGTGCTTGCCTTGAGCTGAATAGTTGAGAGCCAGCACCCAGGCCCAGAGATCAAGGCCCATGACCTACAACAACAAAAACAAAAACAACCTCGGTTAGAGACTAGTGTCTATCAGAATAGACACTTTACTAAAAATGTGCATAGAGTCAATAAAGTATGAATGATTCTTCACTTAATTAGGATCAGAAAACTGTAAGTTAAAACCAAGTGCTGACCTGAGGAATAATGGAATAGAATTCAAACCCAGAAATGATCCGACAGATCTCTCCTTGATAAGGGAGTCAAAATTCTAAGATGGAAGAAAGACAGCCTCTTTAACAAATGGTGCTGGCAGAATTCGCTACATGTGCAGAAAACTGAAGTTAGATCCTTATGTATCACTCTGTACCAGAATCAACTCCAAATAGATCAAAGACCTCAATGAAAGACCAAATACCCTGAAAATATTGCAGGATGGGATAGGGGATATTCCAGGGATCATTGGCACAGGTAGAAACTTCATAAAGATCCAGAAACACAACAAATCAGAAAAAGACTGGATTGATGGGACTACATTTAACTGTAAAGCTTCTGCATGGCAAAGGACATATCTAGGAAGATACATAAAAAGCCCATAGATTGGGAGATCTTCACTAGCTATACAACAGACAAGGGCCTCGTATCAAAAATATACCTAAAGCTCAGGGGCTGGGAATTTTGGCCTAGTGGTAGAGTGCTTGCCTAGCATGTGTGAAGCCTTGACTTCAATTCCTCAGTACCACATACACAGAAAAAGCCTGAAGCAGTGATGTGGCTCAAGTAGTAGAGTTCTAGCCTTGAGCAAATGAATCTCAGGGACAGTGTCAAGGCCTAAAGTTCCAGCCATAGGGTTGGCAAAAAATACTTCAAAATAAAAATTTAGCCCTCCCCCAAACAAATCCTCAAAAAAAAAACCCATCTCACAGCCAAAGATGAAAACAAACTCCAAGTGAAGGGATAGAGGAAGATCCACCATGCAAATGCTCCCTGCAAGAAGGTAGGAGTTGCCATCCTGATATCTGACAAAATAAACTTTTCATTAAAATCAACACAAAAAGACAAAGAAGTACACTTTATATTAATACAGAGAACAATCCAAGAAGAGGATATCACCATTATCAGTTTAAACTCTCCAAACATTGATGCATCCATATGTTAAGTAAATATTCTCAAAATAGATACTAATACTCCGCTCTTACCAAAGGACAGGTCTACCAACCAGAGGATTAGTAAAGAAGCCTCTGAATTCAATGATACAATATCTCAGTTTTCAACCCAACAACAACCCAGTACACATTCTTTTCAGTAGCCCATGGAACTTTCTCCAAAGTAGCATCATAGTTTGTACAAAGAATTTAAGCAAATACAAGAAGATCGACTAATTCCTTGTATTCTATTCGACCACAGTGAAATCAAGCTAGTTCTCAGTAACAAGGCATACCATAGAAATTACTAAATACATGGAAATTGGACAACACACTTCTGAGAAACACCTGGGTCACAGAAGAAATTAAATAAGAAATTTTAAAGTTCCTACAATTTAATGAATTTAAAGAAATATATGGGTCACTACAAAAGCAGTCCTTAGGGGCAATTTTATCACTGTCAGTGAACACATCAAGAAAATAGAGACAGGGGTTGGGAAGGTGGCTCAGTGGTAAAGCACTTGCCTTGCATGAGGCCCTGGGTTTGATTCCTCAGCACCACATAAGCAAAAGGGAAAAAGCCAGAAATGGCGCTGTGGATCAAGTGATAGAGTGCTAGCCTTGATCTGAAGGGCTGAGGGACAGCGCCCAAGCCCAGAGTTCAGGCACCACGATCGAACCCCCCCTCAAAAAAAGAAAGAAAGACAATAGAGAAAGACCAAGTAAGTAATCTCATGATGCAAGTAAAACTGCTAGAAAAGCAAGAAAAAATTCAACCTAAAAATAATACATGGAGCAAGTTAACCAAAATAAGAGCTGATATCAATGAGGTAGAGATTAAGAAAACTATAAATAAAATTAACAAGAAACTTTTTTCAATACATTAATAAAATTGCTGGACCTCTGTCCAGCTTAAGGAAAAAGAGAGGAGACCCAAATCAATAAGATCAGGGATGTCACAGGAAAAATTACAACAAACATCCAAGACATCCAAACACTCAGAAAGAACTATTTCCAGAATCTATACTCTCTAAGGTAGGGAAACCTAGCAGAAATGGATGAAGTTTTAGAGTAATACAAGTTGCCCAAACTGAACCAAGAAGAAATCAATCAAATAAGCCAAGATCTTACAATGAGAAAGAGGAAGCAATCAGAAGTCTTCAAATAAGGAAAAGCCCAGGTATAGTTTGATTCACTATGGAATTCTATAAGACCTTCAGAAAGGAACTAATACCCATACTCCTCAAGCTCTTCCATGAAATAGAAGCAGAGGGAGAGAACCAAAACTCATTCTAGGAAGCCAATATCACAATTAACCCCAAACCAGGCAAAGATACAGCAAAAAAATAGAACTACAGACCAATTTGTTTGATGAACACAGATGCATAGGTCCTCAATAAAATATTAGCAAACAGAATCCATCAACATATCAAAAAATGAAACACTATGATCAAGTAGGCTTCATCCTAGAGATGCAGGGATAGATTAACATATATAAATCAATAAATACAATCCATTACATCAACAGATACAAAGTAAGAACTACATGATTATCTCCATTGATGCAGAAAAGGCCTTGGATAAGATACAACATTCATTCATGCTAAAAGCTATGGAGAAAATAGGAACAGAAGGAACATTCCTTAAAACAATAAAAGCCATATACAACAGAACAATGGCCAATATTATACTCAATGGAGAAAACCTACAACCAATTCTCCAAAAATCAGGAACAAGGCAAGGATGCCCACTCTCACCACTCCTCTTCAATATAGTTCTGAAATCCTTAGCCAGAGCAATAAGGCAAGAAAAGAACATTAAAGGGTTCTCCATAGGGATGGAAAAAGTTAAACTATCCCTTTCTGCAGATGATATGATATTATACCGTAGCAACACCAAAAATTCCACTCCCAAACTCCTAGAACTTATGAATCATTTCAGCAAAGTAGCAGGATACAAAATTAACCCAAAAAATCAGTTACCTTTCTGTACACCAACAATGTACTAGCAGAAAGGGAAATCAGGGAAACAACTCCATTCACAATAATCACATAAAATAAAATATTTAGGAATTAATCTAACCAAAGATGTAAAGTACCTATTTAGTGAAAAGTATAAAAGCCTAAAGAAAGAAATCAAAGAGAGCACCAAGAAATGGAAAAACCTTCCGTGTTCTTGGATAGGCAGAATCAATATTGTGAAAATGACCATACTGCCAAAGTTGATATACAAATTCAATGCAGTTACCATCAAAATCCCAATGATGTTCTTTACTGAAAATAGAAAAAAAATCCAAAACTTCATATGAAACAACAAACGACCTAGAATAACCAAAACAATTCTAGGCAAAAGAGACAACACGGGAGGGACCTCGATGCCAGACTTCAAACTGTACTATAAAGCCGTAATAACAAAAGTAGCTTGCTCTTGGCACAAAACGGACCTGAAGACCAATGAAATAGATTAGAAGATCCCGAAATAAAATCACATACCTATAGTCAGCTGATAATTGAAAAAGGACCCAAAGACACACAGTGATAGGAACATAGCCTCTTCAACTATTGGTGCTGGGAAAACTGGGTGATCACATGCAGAAAACTGAAAATGGATCCCTGCCTGTCACTGTGCACTAACACCAACTCAAAATGGATTAAAGACCTAAACATCAAATCTGAGAAGAGAGATGCATGAACTTATAGGCACAGGCAGGAACTTCCTGAACAAAGTCCCAGGGGCACAATAAAATGGAGAAAGACTCAACAAATTGGAATCCCTTAAAATAAAAAGTTTCTGCACAGCTAAAGACATAGCTACCAAACTAGAAAGACAGCCAACTAATTGGGAAAAGATATTTATTAGCACTATATCAGACAAAGACCTAATATCCAAAATAAAAAAAGTAATTCAATAAACAAATCCATCTCAAATCCAACAAACCAATCATTAAATGGGCAAGAGAACTAAAGAGACACTTCTCAGGAGAGATAAAAATGTCAAAGAAGGGCTGGGAAGTAGCTCAGTGGTAGAGTGCTTGCCTTGGATGCATGAGCTCCTGGATTTGATTCCTCAGAACCACATAAGCAGAAAAACCTGGAAGTGGAGTTGTGGCTAAAGTGGTAGAGTGCTAGACTTGAGCTGCAGAGCTGAGGGACAGTGCCCAGGCCTAGAGTTCAGGCCCCACAACTGACAAATAAGAAAAAAGTGGCAAAGAAACACATGAGGAAATGTTCACCATCCCTGTCCATAAAGGAGATGTAAATAGAAACAATCATGAGATACCACCTTACCTCTGTCAGAATGGCCTATATCCTAAATTCAGCCAACAACAAATGCTGGTGGGGATGCAGAGGAAGAGAAACCCTACTTCATTGCTGATGGGAATGTATACTAATACAACCATTCTGCAAAGCAGTCTGGAGGCACCTCAGAAAGCTAAATATACACCTCCCCTATGACCCAGCCATACCACTCCCAACACATCTACCCTGAGCAACAGGAACTAGGATACAAGGACACATGCACCTCCATGTTCATTGCTGCGCTATTCACAATAGCCAAGATATGAAAACAACCAAGATGCTCCACTACAAATGAATGGATCCAGAAATTGTGGTATCTGTATACAATGGAATATTATGCAGCCATTAGAAAGGACAAAATAATGACATTCACAGGGAAATGGATGGAACTAGAACAAATCATGTTAAGCGAGGTAAACCAAGATCAGAGAGACAAATGACACATGATCTCCCTGATATGTGTATGTTAATCCAAAATGAAAGGAGATATGACAATGTAAACACGACACAAGAATCAAAGGACCACTACTGCATTTGTCATATCATTTCTAAATGACTTCATGTTCTTGACCTCATATATGGTATATACATGTGCACATCTGAGGGAAGCTAGGAGGAGGACATAGAATTAGTGGAAAATATACAACAGAGGGGCCCATCAGCTGCACTGGACATTGATGAAAATGAGCTAAGCAACTCAAGGGCAGTGATGGGAGGGAGGGAATGAGAGGGAAAGAGGGAACAACTGACACTAAGAAAAAGTAAAGAAATGTACATATCACCCGATTTGGAAGACATAGTTTTATTGCCAAAGCTTATAAAATTCACAAACTTTATAGACCATGATAAAGGCAAGTTGCCTTGTGAAGGTTAAAATGTGTTTGTGATTATAACTATGTATCACAATTCCACAGTACTGTGAAATTTTTGTAATCACAACTTCAATAAAAATTATTTTTAAAAAAAGAAACAACCACCCCATTAAAAATGGGCTAAGGAATAAAAAGGAGATTTCTCTGGAGAGGAAATAAGAATGGCCAATAGACACATGAAGAAATGTTCAACATCTCTGGCCATAAAAAAAATGCAAATCAAAACAACATTGAGATTCCACCTCACCCAGTGAGAATGGCTATAATCAAGTAGTCTAATAACAACAGATGCTGGAGTGGATGTGGCCAAAGGGAACCCTACTGCACTGTTGGTGGAAATGTAAACTTGTTCAACCACTTTGGAAAGCATTATGGAGGTTCCTCAAAAGAAACCACATAGATCCCCTAAGGATCCAGTAATCCCACTCCAGGGCATTTACCCAAACAATTGCAAACAAAGCCACATTAAAGCTACCAGCACAACTATGTTCTTTGTAGCAACCAAACCAGATGCCCTTCAGTAGATGAATGGATGAAGAAAATGTGGCATATATACACAATAGAATTCTATGCTTCCATCAGGAAGAATGCCATCACCTCATTCATAAGGAAATAGAAAGATTGGGAAAAATCATATCAAATGAAGTAAGCCAGGATTAAAGAAATATAGGCTCCATGGTTTCCCTTATTTGTAATAATTAGCATGTGTCTATGATAGTCCTAGCAGAGGATCGCAGTAGCTCAATGTACATATGACCAAACATACATATGACCATATAAGATGATGCTAATTGAAATGAACTCCATGGAAATGAGGGGTTTTGTTTGTTTTTAATTTTTATGTTCTGTGTGAAATTCTTTTTTCTTTCATTTTCCCTCTTGTAGTTTATCCCCTATTGTCACTGTTCTTCATTTTGGTACCCCATGTCTTGTGTATGTATTTATGTGATTTGGGGAATGGAAAGGGGCTAACAAAATGGTGAGACAAAGGACAAAGGACCAATGCAACAGCAATACTCACAAGACACAATGGTGGAAATGAACTTTACAACTTGGTCGGGGAGGGAAAGTGAGAGAGGAGGTAACAATGTTCGACAAGCAATGTACTCATAGCCTTACTTGTGTAATTGTAACCCCTCTGTACATCACTCTTACAATTAAATTAAATTTAAAAAAAACAACCAAGTGCTGTACCAGTGTACTTTGAAGAAGGCCAAGAATGGAAAGAAATGTGAATGTGAGCAGAATGCACTGCAGCTGCAGACACTGAAGGTTAAATCCAATTGTGGAACACTACCTTGTAACATTGATGCTTAAGGGTAACTATTAATTCATTATAGGGTCTGGTATCTCACTCGTAGAAATGCTTGTGTGTGTGTGCATGTATGTGTATGTGTCCAACTGAAATACATATGTATACATAAAAAGAAACCATGAAGAAAATAAGTAGCATCATTATTATATAATAGACTAAATCTGAAAACACTGTGGTATGTTGGGTTAGTATGTTGGACTAATTCTACATTGTGGTACATTTACAAAACATCTACATTGTGATGTATTTGCATTACAAAAGAAATAAATTAAACTTGTGTTGTCTGGTATTTTTGAAGATTGGCATTCCATATGATATTTTAGAATGTAGAGAATATTTTTAAACAATCAATGATTATTACTAAGAGACACCAAAGAAACATCCAGACTCCCTTTCCCAGACAACATATACACCAGAGGGGTGCTTAGCTTGAGATTTTGGGGGACAAAAGAAAATATATGTCTTATTCTCAGACAAACCTGCCTCTGGGGACTTGAAGGCTAAATTGTTTGGATGACAATTCCAAGAATATATGAGGTGTTGAAGAAGGAATATTCGTTGTTGTCATTCAATATATTGATAGGGTTTTTTCTTTGACCTTCAAGTTGTAAGTAAAGACCGAAGATTTCCACAGAGTGCAAGTTAATGGTGGGGGGTGGGGCTTGTCATCAGTAGTGTTTACAAGCATTTTCAATTTCCCCTCACTCTGGATACATGGAGTAAGTGGGCTTCTTATGACCCAAAAACTATTAAGTAGTTCAGGCCAGTGAACTTAGAGTGGAAATAGTATGTTACTACTGGAAGGTACCTAATGGCCGGTGGGGGGAAAAATAGACAAATCGGTTGAGAAGCACCAGACATCAAACAATATTATAATTATCCAGAATGGATACAAAGAAGGTAATCTATGGTGATAAAAGTTAGGATAAGGCTGGGAAGATGGCTCAGTGGTAGAGCGCTTGCCTTGCATGCATGAGGCCCTGGGTTCGATTCCTCAGTACCACATAAGCAAAAAAAGAAAAAAGCTGGAAGTTGCGCTGTGGCTCAAATAGTAGAGCACTAGCCTTGAGCTGAAGAGCTGAGGGACAGTGCCCAGTCCCAGAGTTCAGGCCCCATGACCGGACACCCTCCAAAAAAAAGTTAGGATAGAAATTGGGGTCAAGGGGCAGATATAAGCGGGTAACTTTTATTTCCAATTTAATTTTGTGACCTGAAAGTTGGGTATAAGGGAAGCTTCATTTGTGATAATTCTTCTAGCTATTTAGTTATTTATATGCTATGTATCATATAAAGGTTTATTTTTTTTTAAAAATCATAGAAATAACTAGATGTCAGTTGTTATTTAAATTAGTCTATGCCATCCAAATCTCCTATACCAAATATAGCTCCAGTTTTTACTGGGACAGAACCAATACAAGAGAGGTATATTTATATAGTTTAGCCTGAGGCTCTTTGGGACTCCTTAACCTCCAAGGGACAAGGTGATGAAATGAGTATCTATAATGGAAATATGGTTTAATTCCATCCCAAATCTAATGATATGCAATGGCTGGATAAAGACATGGATGTTGTATCTATGTAGGATGAAAACTGATTTGACTGGGACATAAAACAATATCACTGTGTTCCAGAACTAAGTAGATAAATGATGTGTGTGATGCTGGGGAAATAAAATTGGGTCCTACTGGGATTAAGTTATGGATAAGGCAATTATTCTTCTTCCTAAAATAATGCCCGTGTCTCTAAGATAACTAGCACATAATCAGTATTGAGTTTCTTTGAGAATGCCAAATTATTAAATGCCAATTATTAAACAGAGGATTCTGGCCTACAGATGAGACATTCAAAAAACTCAAATTGCCATCTACTTATTTAGCTATGTGGTCATAAATTAGACTTCAGGGGCTACGTATCTCCTTCAGGATCAAGTCAGTGAAGTGTACTACGTCCATCACCATTCAGTCCTTTTAAGTTCCATTTTTCCACCTTCATGTCTTCTAATTCCATCTTCTCTTAACCTATTTTATAGTTCAGCAGTTGCTAGCTTTTGTAAATTTCTGTATATTTGTTCTTCCAGGCTTCCAGCCTTTGCTCATATATAGTATTCACTTTCTGCTCTGAAAAACTTCTGTTGATTATCTCCCTGGAAAATTCCTACTCATTCTTCAAAAGATTGTCACTCTCAAAGATGAATAACTTTTCTTCAGCCTACCTAGAAGCCATTCCAGGTTCCCATTGCTGATCCTGTGACACTGTACTCTTCTCTTTATATTTAGAGCTACTTGAATACAGAATTCATATTTTATGCATCTCTACATATCAAACTTCTTTTCCAATGAATACATCATAAATTATGTTCAAGAAATATTTTCAGGTACTCAGGAGGCAGGAGGATCATGAGTTGAAAGCCAGCTTGGACAAAGATGGAAGTGGGACCCTGTTTCCAAAACAACAGAACTTGAGGAAAGAAAAAGAAAAAAAAACAGGACTAAAGGCATATGTAGACTCCAGTAGTAAAATATGCTGGGCTAGTATAGCAACTCTAGGTTCAATCCCAGAAAATAAAAGAAAGATTCTTTTCTCCTTCACAAATAGTTTGTCAAAGAAGAAACTCATATTCAAATGGCTACCAAGCCTATTTTTAAAACTCCTTAATCTCACAACACTATGATATTGACTATTCAGGAGGCTGAGACCAGCAGGATTGCAGCTTTAAACCAGTCAGGTAGAAAAATCAATATGAATCCATTAATATAACTAGCAAATTATGTGTTGGTGGCATGACCCAAGTGGTAGAACACCAGCCAAGAAAGCTGAGTACGGTCAACTGCCTTGAGTTCAAATTCCAATACCAGCAAAAACAAAACAAAACAAAACAAAAAAACCTTCAACACTGGTAAAAATAAATAAAAGCTGATATAATACACATTATTTTATTGATTAGAGATAAATATTTTTAAAGGCTTATATTTTATGCATTTAATTTTGATGCTTAGTGTATAAGGAAACAACCAAGCAGTATAAGCAAATATGAATACACCAAGATAGCTATATTGTTATTTATTGTAAAACGAATGCTATTTTTATCAAAGGGCCCAACAGTGAAGCAATATTTCTATAATTAAGAAATATTATAACATTATGAGCATTGCACCTCTGCATGTTTACTGACATAAGAAAATCCTTAATATACAAAATTAACCAAAAGGCATGATAGTAATATGCATAGTAAACATAGTACAAATTTAATCTTTATAAATAGCCCATTAACTGTCTAAAGGAAGCCAGATATTGGTGGTCCATGCTTTTAATCCTCACAACTTGGGAGGCTGAGATTTTTGGGATCGTGGCTCAAGGCCAGCACAGATAGAAAGAAATTAATGAAACCTCTTTTTAATGGAGCCCTGGATGTCGTGACATAGATATGCTACACTCACTACCAGCAAGCCTCATGTAAGTGGGTCATGCCCAGGGATGAACACAGGCAGAAAGTGAGAGCCTAACTCAAAAGTAATGATCAAACATAAAGACTCAATGCACAGCTCCACAGTTAAAGAGGGTCTACTCAGCCTCCAGCACAACTTTTATTTCCCGAAAGAGAAAAAAATAAGCACAGAAAAAATATGCCAATAATGTTGCAGTGGTACTATTCAGGAATGAAGCTAAGAAAAATAATTTCTGCTTCCTTACAATATTCTCATAATAATCTGGTCATCAGGAGAAAACAATCTCATTCCATCTGCCGCCCCATTGTGATTTTGGAGATAAATATAAGAAACACAAGAAAAATTCCTTTCTAATTCAAGTAAACTCACAACAGGTAACAGAGCATAGTTTGTTAAACATAATTTTGTAGGGCTGAGGGCATAGATCAAGTAGCAGTCTACTTGTCTAGTAAGCACAGGTCCTGAGTTCAAACCCCAATATTGAAAAAAAGTACTGTCATCAAATAATTTTTTTATTGTGAAAATATTGTACAGAGGGGTTACAATTACCTGGGCAAAATAATGAGTACATTTCTTTTCAAGCATTGTAGCCTCCTCTTTTGTTTCCCCTTCCCATCCCCTCTGCTCCCCACTCCCTCAGCCAACCCTCCTCCCCACCCCACCCCCACCAAAGTTGTAAAGTTCGTTTTCGACATAACGATTTGTACGTCTCATTGTTGCAATGGATCCACCTGTATTCCTATTTAAACGATTTGTTCTTTTCCCTTCCCCTCCACAAATTATAACAACAACAAATAGAGTGAAAGCAGGGGTTATACCATGGAGGAGGGACATACAAAACAACAAAGAAATAATCTTATAAATGTGTTAGAAACAATCGCATGAAAGAAAAAAGAAACATTTGAATACATGTCTTAGGGTTCATTTCCCTAACATCAACTTATCTGTCCTTTTCTGCTTGACTCAGACATATATTAGTTATTGCAAATAAAGGAAACCATGGGACGTAAGTTTCTTTGGGCCTGGCTTACTTCACTGATTATAATTTTTTCCAAGTCTTTCCATTTCCTAACAAATGGAGCAATGTCGTTCTTTCTGATGGAGGCATAGAATTTCATTGTGTGTATATACCACATTTTCTTGATCCATTTATCTACTGAGGGGCATCTGGGTTGGTTCCATATGTTAGCTTTGGTAAATAATGCTGCAATAATCATAGTTGTGCTGGTAGCTTTAGTGTGCCAAGAATTCATATGGAACAATAAAAGACCCCGAATAGCAAAAACGATCCTCAACAGAAAGAACAGTGCTGGAGGAATATCAATACCAATTTTCAAACTCTATTATAAAGCCATAGTAATCAAAAGAGCTTGGTACTGGCACAAGAACCGACCTCAGGACAAATGGAATAGAATTGAAAATCCAGAAATGAACCCACAGACCTATAACCATCTAATCTTTGATAAGGGAGCTAAAAAATAGAATGGAAGAAAGACAGCCTCTTCAGTAAATGGTGCTGGCAAAATTGGTTAACTACTTATAGATAACGAACCTAGTTCTTTATATATCACCCTATGCCAGAATCAATTCCAAGTGGAAAAAAGACCTCGGAGTCAAATCAGACACTCTCAAAACATTACAGGATGGAATAGAAGAAACCCTAGGCCTCCTTGGTGCAGGCCGAAATTTTCTTAATAGAGACCCAGAAACACAACAAATCAAAGAAAAGTTGGACAAATGGGATTGCATGAAGTTGCAGAGCTTTTGCATGGCAAAGGACATAGCTAATTAGATCAATAGAAAGCCTATGGAATGGGATAAGATCTTCACTAGCCACACAACAGACAAGGGTCTCATATCTAAAATATACTTGGAACTCAAAAAATTAAATCCCCCTAAAACAAATCCTCAAAGAAACAACTGCCCAATAAACAAGTGGGCTAAAGACTTAATGAGAACCTTCTCTGAAGAGGAAAGAAGGATGGCCAATAGATACATGAAGAAATGTTCAACCTCTCTAGCCATAAAAGAAATGCAAATCAAAACAACATTGAGATACCACGTCACCCCAGTTAGAATAGCTATAATCTAGAACTCTAATAACAACAGCTGCTGGAGAGGGTGTGGACAGAAGGGAACCTTATTGCATTGTTGGTTGGAGTGTAAACTTGTTCAACCACTTTGGAAAGCAGTACGGACTTTCCTCAAAAGACTCCACATAGAGCTCCCCTATGATCCAGCAATCCCACTTTTGGGCATTTACCTAAATGTTCGTCAAATAATTTTGAAGTGCAGAAAACTTAGAGTAACATTTATTACTCTCCAATAATTGTAACAATAATTTGATGCTCCGAGATGGAGTATGTCCACATGAATTAGTCTCATGTTACTTGTGAATGTAGAACCAGGCAGCAGACCAAACCCTCTTAGGTGATCCTTAGGTACTCACTATGGAAATACAAGAGTCAATATTATTGTCCACAAGCTGGTGATTTTCCCCAAACCATTACGCTAGTAAATGACAAAGTCCTATATTGTTCCAGAACAAGCTGTTGAAAATCCTCATTATTTCCATTAAAATTAAATGTCTCTTTAAACAAAGTAAGAGTTTTATGCAGCTAGCTTTAATCAAGTGATATATATATGTATATATATATGTATATATATATATATATATATATATATATATATATATATATATATATAATGTTACATATATAGATATAGATTGAAGTCAGTTGCCAGTGGCTCATCCTGGCCAGGAATTAAGATTTAAGGATCACTATTCAAAGTCAGCCTAGGCAGGAAAGATCATGAGATTCTTATCTCCAGTTAAACACCAAGAAAACTGTTAATAGAGCTCTGGATCAAGTGGTAGAGCACTAGACTTGAGCATAATAGCTCAGGGACAGTGCTCAAGGTTCTGAGTTCAAGCCCCAGGACCAGCACACACAGAAAAGAATTACAGTGATCCATAAAATTTGCCTATTATTTATTTATTTATTTATTATCAAATAGATTTGTTTCATTTGCTCCCTAAATCACAATTTGCACAAAGAACAAGAAACAAAGTCCTTGAAAGTAGAGACAGTATGAGAGATATGATGAATTTTCACCCTGGGCTCAGCTCTAGGTCATGTGCAGCTGTAGGTGGTGGGCACGAACTGGCTGAGTTTAATTAATTAGATCCTCTTGCAGGAACCTAAATCTTTCCCAGACCAAGTTTTCCTCCTAAAGTCAAATTAGGTCAAACTAACTAAGTAACTAAAGTTATATTACCTTTTCTCAGATATATTTTTTCTGAGAACTCTTTTAACCTTGAAAGCAGATTTTACTGTTAAGAAACATGCCTCTCCGAAAACTTTGGTGCAGCCACTAAAGGCTCTCTATTTGTAGATTTATGAAAACTTATGTTTCTATCTTACCAGCTGCTACTGACTTGTCTTTCATAACACTTTTCCATTGATCTTTGTGAGCATTCTTATAAGCAATACCTTATCAGGGACCTCTAGCACAAATGTGAGCTTTAAGTAGTTGCTTCTTTGAGGAAGTTTTAGGTTCTGCTGATGTTTTTGATCAAATAACCAAAATGAAAGCATTGCCAAAAAAGATTTTGTGGAGAAGTCCACTTTAGAATGATTAGCCGCTTCAACTCTCTAGGAAAACCAATGCTTATAAAGGAATAGATCTATGTCTAGACACTATGCCTATATATTATTGCATTTAGAATTATTAAAACCCTATGGAGTAAATGTCCCGTTTTTGCATTATAGATGAAAAAGCAGACTCTGTCAGTGCAGTATTTCAAGTATTGTTGATAAGAATTTGAATACGGTGTCTTGAGTGTGTCTTTGCTCTCAGATGTATCCTCTGCCCTCTTCTTGCCCACCCCTTGTCCTGCACACTTTGGCAGGAGCTCTTGCACCCAGCTACTTTTGAATGGCTTCCATGGAGTGGGATGGTTAGGACCAGTAGATACTGGGAGACAAGAGGACTCAAGATTGAATACCTCCCCTGTTTTGCTTTGCTTGAAATAACCTTTCTAGAAGCAGCTCCAGCTCAAAAACTGTAACTAGACCCACTGGACCTGAAAGTAAGGTATGAATTCCCATGGAACCTTAGTTCCACTGGGGGAATCTAACTAAAGTTTTAACTTCAGTACATGGCCTCCTCTTTGAAGCTCTGGTATCTCAACTGCCACCCTGAGTTGTAGCCTAGTAGTTGTCATTGCTGCTGTGCACACTAATCTTTGAATTGCCCACCCTACCTTTTCCTGTCAACTATGTAAGCAATTCCCTGCTCCATAGAACTGCAAATACATAAATAGACAAATAGATAAATGAATAAATAATATTTCTCTGCTGCTGACTGCTCTTGACTAATAAAAGGTCAAATATAAGTCTGAACCAGGCCCTGATAGCTCTCAACTGTAATCCTCACTATTCAGGAGGCTGAGATCTGAGGATTGTGGTTTGAAGCCAGCCTGGGGAGGAAAATCCGAGAGACTCTTATCTATAGTACACTGTTCAGAAAAGGCCAGAAGTGGCACTGTGGCTCAAGTGTTAGAGTGCTAGCCTTGAGCCAAAGAAGCTCAAGCACAGCGCCCAGGCCCTGAGTTCAACCATAGAACTGGAGTAATATATCTATACCTGTAGCTCTATATCTATAGATATAAGTACCTATATCTATAGATATAGAAATATATATTAATATATGTGTATATATAAAAACATACATAAACAGACATATAAACACACACAAATATGTGTATGTGTTTGTCTCTCTTTGATACATCTCTTTTTTGCAATTTTTAAATTGTGATTAAGTGATTGCATAAATTTCACAAATTTCACTGTATTGTGGGATAGTTAAGTCACAAACACATTCTAAGATTTATGGGGGCAATTGTCTTTATCATGGTATATAAAGTTTATGAGTTCTATGAGGTTTGACAACACAGTTATTTCTTTCATATCAGGTGATCTGTATATTTCTTTCCTTTTGCTTAGTGTCAGCTGTTCCCTCTTTCCCACTCATTCCTTCCCTCCCATCACTGCCATTGAGTTGCTTATTTCGTTTTGATTAATATCCAGTGCAGCTGATGGGTCCCATTGTTATATGTTTTCCCCTCTTTTCCTCTATTTCTGTGTCCTCCTCCACTGTGCACATATATGCCATATATGTGGTCAGAAGCATGGGGTCATTTAGTAATGATTTGACCAGATGAGTGGAGGTCCTTTGTTTCTCAAGTCTTATTTACTTTGTCTTTTCTCTTTACATTTTGTATTTAACATCCACCTATCAGGGATACCATGTGCCATTTGTCCCTTTGCTCTTGGTTTACCTAACTCAACATGGTTTCTTCTAGTTCCATCCATTTCCCTGTGAATGCCATTATTTTGTCCTTTCTAATGGCTGCATAATATTCCATTGTATATTGGTACCAGAATTTCTGGATCCATTCATCTGTAGTGGAGCATCTGGGTTGTTTGCATTTTCTGGCTATTGTAAACAGTGGTGCAATAAACATGGAGATGCATGTGTCCTTGAATCCTGGTTCCTCTTGCTCAGGATAGATGCCTAGGAATGGTATGGCTAGGTCATAGGGGAGGTTTATATTTAGCTTTCTGAGATGCCTCCAGATGCTTTCCAGAGTGGTTGTATAAGTGTACATTCCCACCAGCAGTGTAATAGGGCTCCTCTTTCTCTGCATCCACACCAGCATTTGTCACTGGCTGAATTTAGATTGTGGGCCATTCTGACTGGGATAAGGTGGTGTCTCTGGGTTGTCTTTATTTGCATTTCCTTTACAAACAGAAAAGGTGAACATTTCCTCATGGTTTTTTTTTTTGCCATTTTTATCTCTTCTTCTGAGAAGTCTCTCTTTAGTTCCCTTGCCCATTTGTAATTGGTTTGTTGGGTTTGGGAGGGATTATTTTCTTGAGTTCCCTGCATATACTGGATATTAGCTCCTTGTCTGATATATTGCTGGAAAGTATTTTTTCCCAGTTGTTGGCTGTCTTTCTAGGGTGATTGCTATGCCTTTAGCTGTGTAGAAGCTTGTTATTTTAAGGTAGTCCCATTTGTCGAGTCTCTCTCCAATTTGTTGGACCTCTGCTCAGGAAGTTCTTGCCTGTGCCTATTATAAGTTCAAGTGTCTCTCCTACTCTGTTCTGCAATAGTTTCAGTTTCAGGTTTGATGTTATGGTCTTCAGTCCATTTTGAGTTTACGTTACTGCATGGAGACAGGCTGTGGTCCACTTTTAGTTTTCTTCAGGTGGCCACCCAGTTTTCCCAGCACCAGTAGTTGAAGAGACTGTGCTTCTTCCACTGTGTGACTTTGGCCACTTTGTCAAATATCAGCTGATGTATGTGTGTGGTTTTATATCTGTATCTTCTATTCTATTCCATTGGTCTTTGGGTCTGTTTTTGTGCCAATACCAAGCTGTCTTTGTTATTATGGCTCTATAGTAGAGTTTGAAGTCTGGCATCAAGATCCCTCCAGTGTTGTCTGTTTTGCCTAGAATTATTTTGGGTATTCTAGTTCCTTTTTTGTTCCAGATGAATTTTTGTATTTGTTTTCTATATTTCAGTAATGAACGGTCATTGGGATTTAAATGGGAACTGCACTAAATTTGTATATCAATTTTGGCAGTATGGTCATTTTCACTATATTAAGTCTACCTATCCAAGAACATGGAAAGTCTTTCGATTTCTTAGTATCCTCTATAATCTCTTTAAGTTTTTATAGGTTTCATTAAATAGTTCTTTTACATCTTTGGTTAAGTTAATTTCTAAATTTTTTTGAGGTTATTGTGAATGGGGTTGTTTCCCTGATTTCCCTTTCTGCTTGTATATTGTTGGTGTACAGAAAGGCAACTGATTTTTGTGAGTTAATTTTGTATCCTGCTACTTTGTAGAAGTGACTTATAAGTTCTAGGAGTTTGGGGTTGGATTTTTTTGGATCATGTAGGTATAGTACCATGTCATCTGCAGAAAGAGGTAATTTAACTACTTCCTTCCCGATGGAGATCCCTTTAATGCCTTTTCCTGCCTTATTGCTCTGGATAAGGATTCCAGAACTATATTGAGGAGGAGTGGTGAAAGTGGGCATCCTTGCCTTGTTCCTGATTTTTGGAGAATCGGTTGTAGGTTTTCCCAATTGAGTATAATATTGGCTATTGTTCTGTTGTATATGGCTTTTATTGTTTTAAGGAATGTTCCTTCTATTCCTATTTTCTCCATAGCTTTTAGCATGAATGAATGTTGTATGTTATCCAAGGCCTTTTCTGCATCAATGGAGATAATCATGTAGTTCTTGACCTTGGATTTGTTGATGCGATGGATTGCATTTATTGATTTATGCATGTTAAACCATCTCTGCATCTCTGGAATGAAGCCTACTTGGTCGTAATGTACGATTTTTTAAAATGTGTTTCTGGATTCTGTTGGCTAGAATTCGGTTAAGATCTGTGTTTATCAAGGAGATTGGTCTGTAGTTCTCTTTTTTTGTTGGGTCTTTGCCTGGTTTGGGGATGAGTATGATATTGGAATCATAGAATGAGTTTGGGATATCTCCCTCTGTTTCTCTTTCTCGGAAGCATATGAGGAGTATGAGTATTAGTTCATCTTTAAAGGTCTTATAGAGTTCTGTAGTGAATCCATCTGGTCCTGGGGTTTTCCTTCTTAGGAGACTTCTGATTGATTCCTATTTCTCATTGTAAGATCTTGGCTTATTTAATTGTTCGGTTTGGGCAATTTGTACTTCTCTAAAACTTCATCGATTTCTGCTAGGTTTTCTTTCCTTAGTATAGTTTCTGGAAATACTTCTTTATAATTGTTTGGGTGTCTTTGGTATTTGTTGTAACTTTTACCGTGGCATCCCTGATCTTATTGATTTGGGTTTCTTCTCTTTATTTGTGTTTATCTTGCTAAAGTTCTATCAATTTTATTATTTTTTTAAAACAGCCTTTTGTTTTATTAATTTTATTTATGGTTTTCTTAGTTTCTCTCTCATTGATCTCAGCTCTTATTTTAATTATCTTGCTCCATCTAGTAACCTTAGGTTCATTTATTTTGCCATGATTTTCCAGCAGTTTCAGCCACAACATGAAATTATTTTCTTGGTCTGTGTCTATTTTCTTCATGTGTGCACTGAAAGCTATAAATTTACCCCTCAGGATTGCTTTTGTCCTGTCCCACAGGTTTCTTTGTGATGTGTATTCCTTGTCATTAGATTGTGGAACTTTTAAATTTCTTCTTTAATTTCTTGTTACCCAGGTATTGCTCAAAAGTGTGCTGTTCAATTTCCATGTATTTGAGCAATTTCTACAGTGTCTTTTGTTATTGAGAACTAGCTTGGTTCCATTGTGGTCAGACAGGATTCAAAGGATTATGTCAGTCTCCTTGTATTTGTTTAAATTCCTTGTATGAACTATGATATGATCTATTTTCGAGAAAGTTCCATGAGATGCTTAGAAGAATAGGCACTGTGTCATTTTAGGGTTGCAAACTCAGTAAATGTCAATTAATTCCACTTGAAATATGGCCTCACTTAACTCTGTGGCTTCTCTGCCAATCCTCTGGTTGGTAGACCTGTCTTTTGGTGAGATTGGGGAACTAAACTCTCCTAGTATTGAAAGGTTATGAGGCAGTGACCATTTGTTTCTTGTTTCACCTAGCGGAGCAACACATGGTAGTACACCTGGTTGTGAGACTTTATACGCCCTGCAAATCCTTAGCTCGGGGCTCTCCTCCAAGGCTCTGCTGTGTCAGAGTGTAGGAAGAGGCCTGAGCTACAGTCCACCTAAATAAAACCTTAAAACAGCTGTAATGTCTGACTCTCAGTGGTCTTCTTGGTGGGGGTCCTGCGACCTGGACACAACATATTAGTGGGGACTCATTCAAGATCCCCCCAAAGACCCCTGAGACCTCAGACTCCAAAGGTAAAACAGCGCTGTCTTTGTTAATTTGTCTTGTCCTGTTGTTGTCTGTTTGCACTTTCATTTTCCTTTGTGAGGACAAACGCTCCGATTCATATTGTGTAAAGGGTTGTTGAAATAGACACGCTGGTACGACAAACCTGGAGGAACTGGGAGAAGTCCCAGATCCTCTTGTGGGGGGGGTTCTTGGAACCCCGCCGTGAGAATTGTGGGGTATGGGTTTGTTTGGTGTTGGGCCGGAACTGATCAAGAGGGCCTCCTAACCAAGGCCCAACTCACTCACTCTGGATCTGCTACTGCTGCTGTGGGGCGTGCGGTGTTGTGGAACCCTGCCGTGACAGGAGTCAGCGGACCAATTTGGGAGATCTCCACTTCGTAACTGTCAGGCCTGCATGTGTTTTGTTTGTATTATTTATTGTTTTTTTTGGACTGTACGACTGACGGGACTGGAAACCATGGGCAACCCTCCATCTAGCCCCCTAGACTTACAAAAAGAAACTAAGAAAGAGGAAAAGAAATTGTACCCCCCGCTTTTTCAGGGAGATGATTTGGAAGAAGAAATATTCCTCCCCCATACTCCCCTTCCCAGGTTCCTTCTGTGGAGCCTGAGAATATTCAAGAGGAGAAGGCAGCTATAGAACCAGCAGCCAAACACTCGGCACCTGCCCTTAAAGTTTCTGAGGGGCCAGTCACTCGACGATGCCATCTAATGCAGCTGTTTTTCTCTTATGCACTGTAGATCCTGTGGATGTGGATGGTAGACAGAAATCCCAAAAATGGCCATTTTCTACCAGTGATATATACAATTGGTTTGCCCAAAATGCCCCCTTTTCTGAGAAACCCCAGAATTTAATTCGTTTATTTGAAACTATTCTCTTTACTCATCAGCCCACTTGGGATGATTGTAGTCAGCTTTTGCAGGTACTTTTTACCACTGAAGAGAGAGACCATATCTGAGAGGCATCCTGGAAACATATCCCTGGGCCCACAGGAGTGCCCATCACAGATCCTGCCTTGATCGCTGCCTATTTTCCTGAGATCTGACCAACATGGTACTACAATACTGTTGAAGTTAGGAAGTGACTCCTCCTCTATCGCCAGGCTCTGTTGGCAGGTCTCGAGTTGGCAGCTCACTGACCTATTAACATGGCCAAAGTTTATGATGTTAGACAGGGAGGAAGTGAACGTCTGGCAGCATATCTTGAGAGGCTCATGGAAGTTTTAGTCAAAACCTTGAGACCCAGGAGTCGACTCAGATGATTATGTTTGCCTATATAAATCAAGCTGCACCAGACATAAAGCCAAAGTTGCTGGCTCTACACAGACTTGGTGAGAAGTTTATTAGGGATCTAGTAGCCATGGCAGAAAAGGTTTACAATAAGAGAGAGACAGAGGAGCAAAGACAGGAAAGGAAGGATAGAGAACATGAAATTGAGCGTGAAAAGAGAGACTTGGCCAAAGAAAAGAGGCCAGACTTGTTGGACTTGCCACTATGGCATACCGAACATACCTGGTTCACAGACGGCAGCAGTTTCATTCAAGATGGAAAAAGGTACGCGGGTGCAGCAGTCACCATAGACACTGAAATAGTGTGAGCAGAAGCACTCCCTAAGGGAATGTCTGCACAAAGAGCAGAACTAGTGGTGCTAACAAAATCCCTAGAGATGGGAAAAGAGCAGAGACTAAACATTTACACAGACAGTCAGTATGTTTTTGCCACCATGCATGTGCATGGAGCCATTTACCAAGAGAGGGGGCTGCTGACAGCTGAGGGAAAGGCTATTAAAAACAAACAAGAAATTTGAAGCCTCATCCCTGCCTTATGGGAACCAGCAAATATTGCCATTATGCACTGCCGAGACATCAAAAGGGAACTGATTCTTTTTTTTTTTTTTTTTTTGGTCGGCTTGAACTCTGGGCCTGGGCACTGTCCTTCAGCTCTTCACCTCAATGCTCTACCACTTGAGCTACAGCACCTCTTCTGGTTTTCTGGTGGTTTATTGGAGATAGGAATCTCACGGTCTCTCCTGCCCGGGCTGGCTTTGAACCGTGATCCTCAGATCTCAGCCTCCTGAGTAGCTAGGATTACAGGCGTGAGCCACTAGCGCCCGGCAAAAGGGAACTGATTCTATAACCAAAGGACATAACTTGGCCGATCAGGCAGCTAAGGAGGCGGCCCTCCAGCCCAGAGCAGAAGTACTGACTCTAGTAGATCCAGGGCCATGAGCTTTGCCTCATGAGCCTCAGTACTCCCAAGAAGATTGGAGTGGATAAAGAAAATTCCCATGGTCTATAAAACCCGGGCTGGTGAAAAACTGGGGAGCGGAAACTTATCTTGCCACAAAGGTTAGGAAAGGGGATACTTAAGAAAATCCATTGGACCTCTCACATGGGAACCCGAAGAATGCAGGACTTGCTCCGACTCAGAAGTAAAAATTAGGCAAGGAAATCAACTCATTGAGGACATTGTTAAAAATTGTAAAGCCTGTCAGCTCACCAATGCCCCCACTCAACCGGTTACAAAAGAAGCTTGCCTCCATGGAGATAGGCCAGGTGTGTATTGGAAAGTAGACTTCACAGAAAATAAAACTGGAAAATTTGGATATAAATATTTGCTAGTTTTTGTTGGGTTGAAGCTTACCCAACAAAGCATGAGACCGTGAACGTCATGGCTAAGAAGATCCTGGAAGAAATCCTACCCAGGTATGGCTTTCCATCCACCATCGGGTAGGATAATGGACTGGCCTTCATCTCAAAAGTAAGTCAGGGAATAGCCGCAGCACTGGAGATGGATTGGAAATCGCACTGTGCTTATAGACCCCAGAGTTCAGGGCAGGTAGAAAGAATGAATCAGACTCTAAAAGAGACCTTAACTAAATTGGCTTTGGAGACTGGCGCAGACTGGGTATCGCTCCTTCCTTTTGCCCTGTTTAGAGTAAGAAATTCACCCTATCAGCTTGGCTTTACTCCTTTTGTAATAATGTATGGACACCCTCCACCCATTATCCCTAGCCTTCAGACTGAATTGCTTGCTGATTTGAGTGATACTGAATTTCAATGTAAACTTGACTATCTACAGCTTGTCCACAAAAATGTGTGGCCCCAGTTTAGAGCATTATATGATTCTGCCTCTATTCTTACCCCCCCCCCATTTGTTTAAACCAGGGGACTGGGTGCTTGTTCAAAGACACAACCTGAGATCTCTGGAACCACGGTGGAAGGAACCTTACATGGTGCTACTGGCTACTCCTCCTGCCCTTAAGGTAGATGGCATTGCTGCTTGGGTCCACTGCTCCCATTCCAGACCAGCTGACCCCTTTGCCCTGGACGACCAGGGGAAACATGGGAAGTCTCCAAGCATCCTAACCAACCATTTTGCATATGCCTCAAGAAAAGAAAAATGGACTGATTGTTATTGTTATTGTTGTTTATGGCAACTGTCAGAGAGGGACTAGAAATATAAGAACTCATTCAAGATCGAGTGCTGTTGGAGTTAATTTTGGGCAGGAGCCACAAGATTGTGTCTCAGGACCATAAGTCAAGCGGGGTGGGGCGGGGCGGGGAATGAATGGTTATGAGGCAGTGACCATTTGTTGCTTGTTTCAGGTAGCAGAGCAACACGTGGTGGTACATAGGGTTGTGAGCCTTTATAAGCCCTGCAAATCCTTATCTCAGGGCTCTCCTCCTAGTCTCCGCTGTGTCGGAGTGTAGGAAGAGGCCTGAGCTGCAGCCCATCTAAATAAAAACTTAAAACAGTTGTAAAGTCTGACCCTTGTGTTCTTTTTGGTGGGGGTCCTGCGATCTGGGCACAACAGTATTATAGTATTTGGATCTATTTTATTCTTTAAGTTTGAGAGTATTTGCTTAACATATTTGTGTGCACCAGTATTTGGGTAATATAAGCTAATAATGGTTATATATTCTTCTTGGATTGTTCCCTGTATAAGTATGTAGTATCCTTCTTTTTCTATTTGTATTGATTTTAATGAAAAATTTATTTTGCCAGATATCATGATAGCTACTCCTGCTTTCTTGCTGGGAATATTTGCATGGTAGATCTTACTCCAACCCTTCACTTGGAGTTTGTTTTTATGTTTGGCTGTGAGGTGGGTCTCCTGAAGTCAACAGGTGGATAGGTCTTGTTTTCTGATCCAATCTGCAGTTCTTTTTCTTTTTATTGATGAATTGAGCCCATTAATATTTATGATTATTATAGAGAGATGCATTGTGTTTCCTGTCAATTTCCTGCTTTCCAAAGTTTTTCTTCTTTCCTTTCTTCCTGAGCTTATTAAGTCAGACTTCTAGTGATATCTGCTGATGTGAATTTCTGTTCATGATTGCTTTCTTCAGGTTGTGTTCCCCATATTAATATTCTTTGTAATGATAGCTTATTGTTTATGAATCCATTTATTTTTTCTTTATTTTTACAAATTTTAGTTTCTCCATTGGATGTGATTGCTAGCTTTCCTGGTTAAATCAGTCTGCGCTGGCAGTTATTGGTTCTCAAGGCTCGGATCATACTTTCCCAGGCCTTTGTTGCATTCAGTGTAGAGAGATCTGTACTGATTCTGATTTTTTTCCCATTATAGTATAGTGGTACTCTACACAATCAGCAGAGTTTCTCTAGTAACAAACTATAAATATGATCGCTGAAAGTAGTCTTAATGCCATCTCTTTATTTACCTGGAATAGCACACTTCCAACAAATATAATCGTTTTTTTAACTTAAATTAATAATCACATTTTAGTGCATAACAATTCCTTTTGTATATTTTTATCAGCATCAATTAGTTGCAGAGGAACAATTTGACATGTCCATACTTATACCATGCACTTTCATTAGACTCAATCCCTCCTCTCTCCCTCTTTTCCCTTCCACCTTTCCCAAACCAATCACAACAAGCTTCATTATCCATTATACACACGTGAGCATAGAGTAGTTTGATCTTATTTACTCTCCTTTTCCTTCTCCCTTCCCCTTGCCACTAGTACCTATACCCTGGATAAGACCTGTTTTTCCTGATTGTCATTCGCTTGTTTCAGTGTATGGTTATTATTCAAACGGGTTTCACCATGCCCTTTTACATGTGTGTAATTTACTCTATTGCTATCCTCTTTTGCTCTAATTTTCTCCTATCTCCAGTACTATCTATTACTCAAATGCTTTCACTGAATTTCATTCTGCTCTCTTCACAGGTGCACTGTATTTCTATATTGTTCATCAGCTAACATTTGTTTTTCCTTTCCTCTATATCATTCCTCAACAATCCCCTAAATTACGAACATTTTTATGTGTTTATGTATATGTTAACTTTTTAGGTCTAGCATGAACATATGAGAGAAAACATTTGACCTTTGTCCTTCTGAACATGGCTTACTTCAATTAATGTGTTCCCAGTTCCAACCATTTCTTCTTTCTTCTATTTAGAAATAAAATACATTTTCTTTCTTAAAAACTCTATTGTAAAGGTGATGTCCACAGGGGTAGTATGATTCAGGTAATGAGTACATTTTCTTTCGAACGGGGTCACCCCATCCGTCATTCTCTCCCAGTTTTCCACCTTCTGACTTCTCTCCCCCCAAAAGTTGTATAGTTCATATCCAACTGCAGATTGGTTTTCCTATTGTCCCACTATTTCTGTGTTCCCCCTTCCCAAATCAGATGAGCTTATATAAAAGATGAAGGTTGCAGAAATCTTATACAACAACGGAAGGGAATGAAAGAAAGAAGATTGGCATCAATATTCATCAAAGAAATGTGTCTATAGTTCTCTTTCTTTGATGAGTCCCCAACTGGTTTTGGGATGAAGGTTATGATGGCTTGACAGAATGTGTTCGGTAGTGAACTTTCTCTTTCAATTTCATTGAAGAGTTGGAGGAGTATTGGTGTGGGCTCTGCAATGAAGGACTGGTCCTGGACTTTTCTTAGATGGGAGGGCTCTTATTGCTGTTTCTATTCCAATGCTTAATATGGGCCTGTTGAGATGGTTTAACTCATCTTGGTTTAGTTTTGGCATGTCAATATTTGCTAGGAAAAGGGCCATTTTTGCCAAATTCTGAAACTTATTAGCATAAAGTTTTGAGAAGTATTCCCTTAAAATGTTCTGAATCTTGGTTGTTTCTGTGGTGATGTTTCCATTCTCATCTCTGAGTTTATTTATTTAGGTGTGTTCTCTTCTTTTTCTGATAAGTTTGCTAAGGGTGTGTCAATTTTGTTAATTTTTTCAAAGAACCAACTCTTTGTTTTGTTGATTCTATCTATAGTTTTTGTGGATTCTAATTCATTTAATTCTAATTTAATTTTAATTATTTCTTTCCATCTACTCGATTGGGGTTTATATTCCTGCTCTTTTTCAAGGAGGTTCAGATGTCTCATTAAATTGTTGGTTTCAGATCTCTCCAATTTGTTGATGTAGGAACTCAGAGCTATAAACTTGCCTCTGAGTACTGCCTTTACTGTGTCACAGAGGAGCTGGTAATTTGTGTGCTCATTTTTGTTAAATAACATGAACATTTGAATTTCCTTTCTAATCTCTTCCATGAATCACTCGTGATTCAGGAGTGTGTTGTTCAGCCTCCATGTGTTACCGGACTTTATTTGGTGGCTTTTGGTGTTGAGTTCTAACTTTATTCCCTTGTGGTCTGAGAGAATGCAAAGTATAACTTCCTTTGTGGCCTAAAATGTGGTCTATTTTAGAAAATGTTCCATGTGCTGCTGAGAAAAACGTGTATTGTGATGCTGCTGGGTGAAATATTCGGTAGATGTCTGTTAAAACTAGTTGATCTATGCAGTTGTTTAGACCTGCGGGTTCTCTTTTGAGATTTTGCCGAGTTGATCTATCTAGTGGGGAGAGTGGTGTGTTAAAATCCCCAACAATTAATGTCTTTGGATCTATGTGGGATTTGAAGGAAAGTAGTGTTTCTTGGATAAATTTGTGTGCTCCTTTGTTTGGCGAAAAGATACTTAGAATTGTAATATCCTCCTGAAGGAGAGATCCATTAATTAATCTGTAGAGACCTTCTTTATCTCTTCTCACAAATTTTAAGTTGAAGTCTATTTTATCTGGTATTAGGATTGCAAATCCCGCCTGATTATGGAGGCCGTTTGCTTGGTAGATTTTGTTCCAGCCTTTCACATTGAAAATGTGTTTGTTTTTAGGGGCAAGATGTGACTCCTGAAGGCAGCATATACAAGGATCTTGTTTTTTAATCCAACTAGACAGTCTATGTCGCTTAATTGGAAAGTTAAGTCCGTTACTGTTGATAGAAAGGACTGAGAGGTATTTGGGAGTTCCTGCCATGTTATCCACCTTCTTGGGGGCTGCAAAAACTGGGTTCTTCCTATGGTTCTTGGATTCTCAGTTTGTGTGCAGTTTCTTGGCCTTTATTGTGGTCTCCCTGGTTTTCTTTTTTTTTTTAATATTATTTTATTTTATTTGAGAACATACTGTACAGAAGGGCTACAATTACATGGGCAGGATAATGCATACATTTCTTTCCAAGCATTGCAGCCTCCTCCTTTGTTTACCCTTCACCTCCCTTCCCAGCCTCCCCCCTCCCCCCACCCAATTATACCCCCCTCCCCCCCCACCGACATTGTAAAGCTGGTTTTGACATGACATTTTGTACTTCTCATTGTTGCAACAGGTCCACCTGAATCCTTAAACGACTTGTTTGCCCCCATCACCTCCACATGTTATACTGACATCAAATATAGTGAAAGCGTCTCCCTGGTTTTCTATGTGTAGGACATTTTTAAGAATCTTTTGTAGGACTGGTTTGGTGGAGATATATTGTTTCTTTTTTTTTTTTTCTGTGCTATGGAAGGTTTTTATTTGGCCTTCAGTTATGAAGGAGAGTTTAGCTGGGTACAGTATTCTTGGTTGATAGTTGTTTGTTTTTAGGGCATGGCATACATCATTTCAGGCTCTTCTTGCTCTCATTCTCTCTGCTGAGAAATCTGAGGTGATTTTAATTGGTTGCCCTTTATAGGTGATTAATCTTTTCTCCTTGATAGCTTTAAGGATCTTTTCCTTGGTCTGAGTTGATCCTGTGTGGATTATAATGTTGCAGTGGGGTGTCCTATTCTCGTCTTGTCTATTTGGGGTTCTAAAAGTTTCTTGTATCTGAATAGACCTATCTTTTTGCATGTTTGGGAACTTCTTTGCTAGGATCCTGTTAAACAAATTTCCTAGACCATTAACTTCTATTTCTAGGTGCTCCTCTACACACATTATCCTCAGATTATTCCTTTTGCTTGTGTTTTCCAAGTGTTGGATAGATCTATCATATTTCTTGGACTTGTCTTGGATGGTTGTATGTTCTTTCTCTATAATATCTGGGCTGTCTTCAATCCCCGAGATTCGATCTTCTGTGTGGTCTAACCTGCTGTCAAGACTTTCTACTTTGTTTTTTATTTCTTTTCCTTCTAATTGGTCAGCTTTGATGGCTTCAAATTCTTTGTTGAAGCTTTGTTTTAGATCTTGTATGAACTTCTTTACTTCCTTAATTTGGTGCTCAGTGTTTATTCTCAAATCACTTAGTTGATTGGTTATGGTTTCCTTGGACTTCCATTCCTTGTGTTGGTTTCCATTCAGCATTCCGTTTGTGGTCTCCCGACTTCCTTCAGCTCTTTGTTAATGGATTCCATGAATGCCTTTAGTGATCTTTGTTTATTCTCATCCTGCTCTCTAAATTCCTGTATTACACTTTGTTTAGCTTCCTCACGTTCACACCATTCCTGTAGTTCTCTTTGAGTGTTCTTAGACTTCCTATGCCATTCCTACCTTTCTCTTTGAGAATTCTCAAGCTGCTCATGCAAGTCGTGTATTAGTTTTTGAGTATCTTCCTCACACTCATGCTATTCGTGTATAAATCTTGGTTTGCCTCCTCTCTCTCACTATCACGCTCATACAGAGTCCTTTGTAGGTTTTCAATCTTTTCATTTATCATGTTGGCCAGCAGTGTTTATAGAGCTATTTGGGAACACTACTCTGGATTATTCATTATCTATTTTGTCCCTGATTATCATGAGTGGGAGTGAGATACCCGGACTTGCTATTTTTCTTGTGTTTATTTTTCCGGCTTACTCTGCCCATTTGGGACGAAAGTAACACCAGTTTTGTGCTAAGAACACTATCTTAAGGCAACCATCAACCAAAGTCTGTATTTGCCCAGTCAATAGTCTGCAGATACAATCTAGTTCAACAGATACATCAACAATTCTTAAAAAATCATACACTCTTATAAAACAGGATTCATTTCAGGGATGCAAAGCTTGTTCAATATACGCAAATCAATTAATATAATTAATCACATCAACAGGAGCAAGGATAAGAACCACATGGTTATCTCAATAGATGTAGAAAAAGCATTTGACAAGATCAAGCGCCCCTTTATGATGAAGGTTTTTGAAAAATTAGGAATCCATGCAACATTCCTCAATAAAATAAAAGCTGTATATGACAAACCTACAGCCAGCATTATATTAATGGTGAAAACTAAAGCCATTTCGTCTTAACTCAGGAAAAGGACAAGGATGTCCAGTCTTTCCACTTCTCTTCAATCTATTATTACAATGCCTAGCTACAGCAATAAGACAAGATGCAAACATAAAGAGGATCCAAATAAGAAAAGAAGTAAAACTCTCTCTATTTGCAGATGACAGGAAATTGTATTTAAAGAAACCCATAGACTCCACTCCCAAATCACTCAAGCTCATTCAAAACTTTGGCAAAGTAGCAGGGTATAAAATTAAACCCCCAAAATCAATGACTTTTCTGTATGCCAACAAAGAGAAAAGTGTGGCTGTAATTAAGAAAGCAACTCCATTTGTAATAACCCCACAAAAAATAAAATACCTAGAAATAAGCTTAACGAAAGAAGTGAAGGGCTCTATGATGAAAATTTTAAAAACCTGAAGAAAGGATATCAAAGCAGAACTTAGAAAATGGCAAAACCTCCCATGCTCCTGGATTGAAAAGATCAACATCGTCAAAATGGCAATAATTCCCAAGGCTATCTATAAATTCAATGTGATACCTAGCAAAATTCGAACCTCATTCTTCAAGGAAATAGAAGAGGCAATCCAAATATTCATATGGAATAATGAAATATCCCGAATAGCTAAAAGACTTCTCAACAGAAAGAACAATGCTGGAGAAATATCAATACCAAATTTCAAACTCTACTATAAAGCCATAGTAATCAAAACAGCTTGGTACTGGCACAAGAACAGACCTCAGGACCAATGGAATAGAATTGAAAACCCAGAAATGAACCTACAGACATATAGCCATCTAATGTTCCATAAGGGAGCTAAAAAAAATAGAATGGAAGAAAGACAGCCTCTTCAGTAAATGGTGCTGGCAAAACTGGTTAACTACTCTTAGAAAACTAACGCTTGATCCTTATATATCACCCTGCACCAGAATCAACTCCAAATGGATCAAAGACCTCGGATTCAAAGCAGACACTCTGAAAACATTACAGGATGGAATAGGAGAAATCCTAGTTCTCCTTGGTGCAGGCCGAAATTTTCTTAATAGAGACCCAGAAACACAACAAATCAAAGAAAGGTTGGACAAATGGGATTGTATGAAGTTGCAGAGCTTCTGCATGGCAAAAGATATAGCAAGCAAGATCAATAGAAAGCCCTCAGATTGGGACAAGATCTTCAGTAGCCATACAACGGACAATGGTCTCATATCTAAAATATACCTGGAACACAAAAAAATAAATCCCCCTACAACAAATCCTCAAAGAAAAAAACTGTCCAATAAATAAGGGGGCTAAAGACTTAAAGAGACACTCCTCTGAAGAACAAAGAAGGATTTCCAATAGACACAGGAAGAAATGCTCAAACTCTCTAGCCATAAAAGAAATGCAAATCAAAACAACATTGAGATACCACCTCACCCCAGTTAGAATGTCTATAACCAAGCACTCTAATAACAACAGATGCTGGAGGGGATTTGGACAGAAGGGAATCTTACTGCATTGTTGGTGGGAGTGTAAACTTGTTTAACCACTTTGGGAAGTAGTATGGAGGTTACTTAAATGTATCCACATAGAGCTCCCCTATGACCCAGCAATTCCACTTTGGGCATTTATCCAAATATTTACAATCAAGACCACACTAAAGCTACCAGCACAACTATGTTTATTGCAGCATTACTTACCATAGTAAGATCTGGAACCAACCCAATGACCCTCAGTTGATGAATGGATCAAGAAAATGTGGTACGTATACACAATGGAATTCTATGCCTCCATCAGAAAGAATGACATTGCCCCATTTGTTAGGAAATGGAAAGACTCGGAAAAAATTATATTAAGTGAAGTAAGCCAAGCCCAAAGAAACATAGATCCCAAGGTTTCCCTGATTTGCAATATCTAGTATATGTATGAGTCAAGCAAAAAAGTTCAGATAAGGTGATGTTAGCAAATGAACCCTAAGATATGTATTCAGTTTTTTTTCTTTCATGCGATTGTTTCCAACACATTTATAAGATAATTTCTTTGTTGCTTTTTATGTCCCTCCCCCACAGTATAACCCCTGCTTTCACTGTATTTGATGTCGGTTTAATTTGTGGAGAGTAATGGGAAAAACAAGTCGTTTAAATAAAGATACAGGTGGACCCATTGCAACAATGAGGTGTACAAGTCGTTATGTCGAAAACGAAATTCACAGCTTTGGTGGGGGGGGCTTGAAGGCTGGGGGGGGAGGAGGTTGGGAAGGGACGGGAAGGAGAAACAAAGGAGGAGGCTACAATGCTTGATAATAAATGTACTCATTTTCTTGTCCATGTAATTGTAACCCCTCTGTACAGTATATTCACAGTAAAAAATAAATAAAAATTAAAAAAATAAAAGAAAAAGAAAGAAGAGAAGAGAAGAAAGATTTTAAAAAACTGAAACAGTACAATAAAAAACTTTTTACTTCCATTTTTTG
>NW_027206402.1:30000-40000 GCF_024711535.1 Dipodomys merriami | reverse complement strand
TATCCCTTTTTGCAGACGACATGATACTATACCTCCACGATCCCTAAAAGTCCATCCCGAATCTCTTAGAAATCATAACTCTCTTCGTCAAAATAGCAGGATACAAAATAAACCCACAAAAATCAGTTGCCTTCCTATACACTGATAATGTACAGGAAGAGAGGGAAATAAAGGGAGCAACCCCATTCACAATAACCTCCCGAAAAATAAAATATTTAGGAATTAACCTAACCAAAGATGTAAAAGAACTATTTAATGAGAACTATAAAAAGTTAAAGAAAGAAATTGCAGAAGACACTAGGAAATGGAAAGACCTCCCATGCTCCTGGATAGGCCGACTTAATATAGTAAAGATGGTAATACTTCCAAAACTAATATACAAATTCAACGCAATTCCTATTAAAATCCCAATGACGTACATCACTGAAATACAGAAAACAGTCCAAAAATTCATATGGAACAACAAAAGACCTAGAATAGCCAAAACAATTCTAGGGGATAAAGACAATATGGGAGGGCTATCCATGCCGAACTTCAAACTCTACTACAGAGCTATAATAACAAAGACAGCATGGTACTGGCACAAAAACAGACCCGAAGACCAATGGAACAGAATAGAAGATCCAGAAATAAATCCACAGGCCTACAGCCAGCTGATATTCGACAAAGGAGCCAAAGACATACAATGGAAGAAACACAGCCTCTTCAACCGCTGGTACTGGGAAAACTGGGCAGCCACATGCAGAAAACTAAAAGTGGACCCCAGCCTATCACCATGCACCAACATCAACTCAAAATGGATTAAAGACCTTAACATTAAACCTGAATCTCTGAAACTACTGCAGGACAGAGTAGGAGAGACACTTGAACTAATAGGCACAGGAAGGAACTTCCTGAACAGAGTCCCAGGGTCACAACAAATTGGAGAGAGACTCGACAAATGGGACTACCTTAAAATAAAAAAAAAAAAAAAAAAAAAAAACAAAAACAAAAAAACAGCTAGCCTTTTCTAATAGGCTCTGCCACTCTCTCTGGAGCAGGATTCGGGGCATGAGGCGATGAATCTGAACCCGACACACAGGTGTTGGAGGGTAGAGGCATCTTCACTCACATGCCTGTGGTGGAGGACCTGGACCCGAGTGTGGCGGTGCACAGTGGGTGTGGGTGTGTGTGTCTGTGACTCTGTGTGTGTGTGTCTGTGACTCTGTGTGTGTGTGTGTGTGTGTGTGTGTGTGTGTGTGTGTGTGTGCGCGCGGGGCTGGGGGGAGGGCAGGTAGGGAACCCTAGGAGGAAAGACAGGGAGAGACAGACGAGGGGCCCCGGCCCAAACAGAGTGGGGGGGTCAGAGGGGCGATCCTATCTCCCGGGGGGGGGGGTGAAGCATGGTTAGAACCCACAGGCCCGGCGGGCGTACTTCTCTTTGGAGTTCGCACTGGGAACATATGCGGGCAGAAGCGCCCCAGCACACACATCGCATCGCAGACGGGTAGAGAGGCAGAGCCAGGGGGTCAGGCATGGTAAACACTCTATTCCGTCAACACACACACACACACACACACACACACACACACACACACACACACACACACACACACACACACCCCTTAGGGTGTGTGTACAATATCCACAAGGTAAAAGTTTATTCATCCATTCCCCAAAGAAGAAGAAGAAGATTATGTCAGTTACAGGGAAGTAGATGGATGGACTGATGGACTAGGAGCGGCGGGGGGGGGGGGGGGCAGAGGGGGGGGGTGCCGGCGGCGGCGGAGAAGAACCTAGAACAGGTGATGCCAGGGGAAGACAGACCGGCGGAGAGACAGACAGACCGACCAACCAACGGCACCTGTTTTCTCTCCTACGTGGATGCTAGACCTAAACTATAACTGGACATGGTAAGCTACACAGCACTCCGGGCAAACAGAGTGTGTGTGTGTCCCCGTGTGTGTGACACACATACTGTCCTTTTGTCAGAAGGTGTAACTTCTCTGAGCATTTAAGATATTGCAGAGAAGACACAAGACGTAATATCCGTAAGTGGCACGACTGTGAACGTATTATAACAACCGGACGTGTGAGGACCAAAGCTGGAATTAGGAGGACAGAAATGTACCTGTCCTCACGCTTTGGGTCATGATCACAAGTACATTTGGTTTAGGATCTTTCAAAACACATCGATGTATCCTTCTGGACACGATGGTCTAGGACCACACTAGTCAATAGCCACTTCAAAGCCAGATCCGCGGTTGGATACGTTTCAATTGGCTTATATTGCATCCTCCAATATTTTTCTCTTCTTTTTATTCTACCTTCTCACTAAAGATCCAATGATATAAAGCTACTTTTATTCTCTTAATATTCCATAACTGAAGTGATCTGCTTTGTTTTGCAGCTTTCTCAGCTTAATTCACTGAGGCCTATTTAGTCACACATGATGAGAGGTCCAGAAACATCTTTGGGGCCACGGATGGCTTTTGTAAAGTCCATTTGGGGAAATAGCAAATATAATCTACCATGTCCTAAAATGTAACAGATTATCTCTATGGGGCCGATAGAAATATCCAGATGTGCCCTGTCAACAGCCAGTTATTTTAATTTACTTAAGGGAAATCAAGTGAATAAAAGTCTATATAGTTCAAGAAATTGTATTCTGATACCTATATAAAAAGTTTACCTGAGTGGGTGAGGACATTTGCATGAAATTTCACCTAGGGCAGCACTTGATATTTATAACTCTCCCTAAACTATTGCATTGCCTATTTTCCATTTTCTTGGCACTCCTTTAGAAATGTTCCCGTCTCAATCTTTCACCCACTGCAGCCGTGGGACCCTTTTTCATAATACGGACGTAAAGACATTTGTGGTACCGTATATAAATTACAACCGTAGGGGCTGGGAAGGTGGCTCAGTGGTAGAGTGCTTGCCTTGCATGCCTGAGGCCCTGGGTTCGATTCCTCAGCACCACATTAAGCAAAAAGAAAAAAGCCGGAAGTGGCGCTGTGGCTCAAGTGGTAGAGCGCTAGCCTTGAGCTGAAGAGCTGAGGGACAGCGCCCAGGCCCAGAGTTCAGGCCCCACGACCGGATCCAAAAAAAAAAAAAAAAAAAATTACAACCGTAAATAAACTGGTACAGTTTGCTCGTAAGACATAATATCCAAACGAATTCCGTGTCCAGAAAATAACGAAAAAAAACACCCCCTGCGGGCCCCCCTCTCCCTCCGCTCGGCCCTCCCTTCAAGAACATTTCCTTGTTTGCTGTTGTTTCGTTTTGTTTCGTTGTAAATAAATAAAGCCGCAGAAGAGAGCCGGCGATACCTCATCGCTACTCTCGCGAGAGTCTCTCGGACTCTCGCGAGAGTCGCCAGCCCCCGCCATCAGCACCGAATCATTCCCTGTCACTCCACACGGTGTCCAGTAGGTGGCACCCCAAAACAAGGAAAAAGAACGTCAGGCCCAAGATCGATCAAGACACTTAGGAAGGTCTTGTGAGGAAGGAACACCTCCCCCTACACACACACACACACACACACACACACACACACACACACACACACACACACACACACACACACACACACACACACACACACACACACACCCCAGCACATCCCCGCCCACACAGGTCATGAATGGCAAACCCCTATGGCACAGAGAGACAGACAGACAAAACACATGGGGTGTGGAGAGAGACCGGAAATCAAAAACAAAAACAAAAACAAAAAACATTTTCCTGGCTTGACCTATGAATGGGCCTGGGCTGGCATTCTGTCCTCTGGGCCCTACAGTCAATCCATGGCAGTCGCTCCTCTCTCCTCATCACTGTAATCCTATCTGATATTTGCCAGAGCCGAACGTGCAGTGGGGACACTTTGGTTCATCGATCTAAACTAGGGCCCGGGGCGGAGGGGGTGGTGGTGGTGGAGGGGAAGCCTAGGAAGTCTGTTGCTATAGTTGGTGGCGGCGGCGGTGGTGGTGGCGGCAGTGCAAAGTGTGTGTGGGGGGAGGGGGGGAGGTAGATCACATGCTGCCATACGTGCCTGTGCCTGTGTGGTAGGAAACAGCAGCAAAGATCAAGGGGTGCAGGGTGTGTGTGTGCACGCCCCAGTCAGTCCTGGGGCTTGAACTCAGAGCCTGAGTGCTGTCCCTTGGCTCTTGTGCTCAAGACTGGCACTCTGGGGCTGGGAAGGTGGCTCAGTGGTAGAGCGCTTGCCTTGCATGCGTGAGGCCCTGGATTCGATTCCTCAGCACCACATAAGCAGAAAAAAAGCCGGAAGTGGCATTGTGGCTCAAGTGGTAGAATGCTAGCCTTAACCTGAAGAGATGAGGGACAGCGCCCAGGCCCAGAGTTCAGGCCCCACGACCGGACCCCCCCGCCCCCGCGCCAAAAAAAAAAAAAAAGAGACTGGCAGTCTGCCATTTGAGCCAAAACTCCACTTCTGGCCTTTGGGTTGCTTAATTGAAGACATGAGGCTCACCAAAGTGCAATGCCTATATACCTCTGATCATATAACAAGAAGTCTTCCCCTTTCTTTGTGTTTGTTATCATCGATGTTATTTTGTTTTCTCTTCTCCCCCCCCCCATTGTTTCTTCCTTCATCTATTTCCGGGAGGGGCAAGAAATGGAGGGACCCAGGATGAAGAAGTGCAACAGTGGCACTCACTAGACACTATGTTGACACACAACCTGTGGGTGGGGAACAAACAGAACTTGAGGGAGGGAAAACCTGTGAGAGAGCCAGGGAAGGGGTGACATTGTCCAAAAAAAAAAAAAGTACTCTTTTTTAGGGGGTGGGGGGAGATGGGAGGGCAGGAATGGAAACAAAGGAGGAGGCAACAATGCTTGATAAGAAATGTACTCATTTCCTTGCTCGTGTCATTGTAACCACTCTGTAAGTATTTTCACAATTAACACAACTCATTAGCCGGGCGCCGGTGGCTCGCGCCTGTAATCCTAGCTACTCAGAAGGCTGAGAGCTGAGGATCACGGTTCAAAGCCAGCCCGGGCAGGATAGCGCCCAAGCCCAGAGTTCAAGCCCAACGACAAAAAAAAAAAAAAAAAAAAAAAAAAAAAAAACTTATTAATTAAAAAAAAAATGTACTCTTCCTACCTCACTTATGTAATGTAATCTTTCCTATCCTTTTTTTTTTTTTTTTTTTTTTGTCAGTGGTGGGTCTTAAACTCTGGGCCTGGGCACTGTCCCTAAACTCTTCAGCTCAAAGCGAGTGCTCTACCGCTTGAGCCACAACGCCACTTCCGATTTTCTAGTGCCTCATTGGAGATAAGAGTCTGGTGACTTTCCTGCCCTGCCTGGCTTTGAACCGTGATCCTCAGCTCTCAGCCTCCTGAGCAGCTAGGATTACAGACGCGAGCCACCGGTGTGGGCTGGCATACTGTAACCGTTCTGTATGTCACCATTTCCCTAACAATTTGTAAAAAATCAAAGGAGAGAGGGAGGGTGAGATAACAACCCCTCACGCCTGAGAAGTGAAACCCAACGGGCTTCTAACCGATCTGAGATTCTTTGAAGGTTTTTGCGATGTTAATCACAATCACAAACACAGACGGACAGTTTCTCCAGTCACTCCTTAAGAGGAACGGGGAACAGGGACAGGGAGAAGAGAGGCAGATCCTGGCCTGACCTAGGCGGGAAGATGGAGGGGAGACAAGACTCCTGAACTCCTTTTTCCCCTCACTCTCCTCCATCCAGAGGGTGGGAGCGTAGGGGTCGGCCACGGGGACATCCCACGGTCACAGTCATGCCTCCCGGAGGGGCAGAGGGCAGAGCACAGGCAAGCATGCCAGCTTCCCCGCCCGCCCCTCCCATTCTGTCCCTGGCGGGCTTGGGCGGGAGGCATACTAGTGGCAGCGGGCGGGTGGAAGTAGTCTGACAACTCCAGCTTGCAGGAAGTCAGTGGCTGCTGGTGGTAGGCAGGGAGGGTCCCAGCAGAAAAAGACCAGAGAGAGAGCGCGCGCACAGACTTTTCCTGCCCAAGGGCAAAAGAGGCCACTTTTGTAAAGATGGGGAGGGGGAGGGGAGGCTGATTCACTCCCCCCCACCCCACCCCGCGCGCTAATGAAGTTACAGGAGCTGAGGGCTGGCCGCCCCACCCCCCACCCCGCCGGGGTGTTTCGCAGAGGACGCAGGGCGGGTCGGGGGTGGGGGTGGGGTGGGCTGGTTTAAGCCTGGAGCCCCAGTCAACTCAGGAACTTCAGGCAACGTTCCTTTGTCTTGTAAATGTCGTCATGGCAACGACTTAAGCGCCCTGGCGGAGGGGGGGAGGGTGGGTGGGGAGGGAGGAGAAAGAAGAAGAAACAAACACGCCCACCCCAGCAGGCCTGCCTGAGTTGAGGCCTTGAATTTCAACCTCAGTAGGGCCACTAAACTAATAAAAATCGTTGTAAGAAACTGTTGACGGAGGACCCTCGGGATAGGATGATTAGGCTGTGTACCCGTGAGGCGAGGTGGCCGTGTGTTCCAGCTTCGTGCCAAGAGGTTGCCTTATCTCGGCCTATCTTCCTTCCCAGAATTGAACACAGAGGCAAGCAGGATAATTTCCAGGGGGAAATGAGGCCTGGGAAAGCACCACCAGGAATTCAGAGACAAGACAGCCGGACAGCTTCCTAATGAATGGCTCCACACATCCTATTTTCTTCACTTTTCAGTCCCTCATAAACGAACAGTTATTAGGAAAGAAAACTAATAGGTGGGGGTGGGTGGTGGAAGGGAAAAGAGCAGCTCCCTTCCTCTGAGCTTTTGCACAAACAATGAGTATACTGCGGGAACGGAGCCAAGAGTTTCCTCAAAGAAAGGAGGAAACTTACACCGGGGAGGGAAGTAAATTTTAAAAAGAAACAGAGCATGGGTCAAAGCACCCCCCCCTCCCCCCCATGCATGCATGGGAAACCAACAGAATCATCTCTTAAACCCTACTACAGGCTCAAGGTAGAGAGTTTACTTTGTTTCTTTTTCCTCTGTGTGTTTTCAAGGTTTCACTTTCATTTCTGGGCACATAACCATTGGGCCTTGCCTCGGTGGGTGTTTCTCCCCCTAAAAGTATCTATCCTGTCTTTTGGGTCTTACTGTGTGTGAGTGTGTGAGTGTGTGAGTGAGTGAGTGAGTGAGTGAGTGAGTGAGTGAGTGAGTGAGTGAGTGAGGCAGCCAGGCAGCCAGGCAGCCAGGCAGCCAGGCAGCCAGGCAGCCAGCCAAGCAGCCAGCCAAGCAGCCAGCCAGGCAGTCAGTCCAGAGATCTAATGTCTCCCCTATTTTAAACGTACCTTTTGCATATGTGAGAGAAAACACACGAAACTGGTTTTCTATAGGAACATATATGTGAATACATTCACCATGGAGTGAAAAGATAGAGTCGCTTCCAAATGATATGTACAGCAGAATACCAACACATCGAGATGACTTCTGCAAGAAGCCAAGGCCCACTTTTGAAATCCCATAATGAGGAAGCCTCAGTCAGTGGCCTGGTTTGAGTCCAGGCCTCCACTTAAAAACGACCTTTACTTTGTGTTTTTATTTTTCCCTGTTTTCTTTTCCTTTCTATGACCTCTCCCCCCAACGCCCCAACCCCTTCCCTCCATAGGTCTCTCTTTCTCCTTTTCTTTCTCTGTAGTTTGAGCCCGAGAGTTACTTAATTCTCGAACTTCTGGGTTTTCCTTAGATCTGGTAACCTGTTGGACATAAAAATTTGGGAAAGCCTCAAAACAGTCACCCCCACCCCACGAAAAATAATCATGCTTGTCGCCAAAAGCTGTTAAATGAGAAAACAGTGGTCAAGTTAAGCCAATGAAGGCTGTAATAGCAACCATGTTTCTAGACTACTGTACCAAGTTTTTTTTTAAATATATATTTTTTAAATATATTTTTATTGTGAAAATACTGTACAGAGGGGTTACAATTACATGGGTAAGATAATGAGCACATTTCTTATAAGCATTGTAGCCTCCTGCTTTTTTTCCCCTTCCCATCCCTTCGTATCCTCCCCCCCCCCCCGCCGTCCCCCCACCAAAGTTGTAAAGTTCGTTTTTCGACATAACGACTTGTATATCTCATTGTTTCAATGGGTCCTCCTGTAACCCTGTTTTAACAATTTGTTTTTTCCCTTCCCCTCCACATATATCAACACCAGGATTTTTTTTTTTATTAAGCAAAACAACTCAGTTATTCAGCTGTGAGTATGTCCATACAAACAAGATGCAGGAGCCTTCCATGCTGGACTGGCCAAAAAAGGGGGGAGAGCTAGGAAGGTGGCTTAGTGGTAGAGTGCTCGCTCCCCTTGCAAGCATGAGGCCCTGGGTTCGATTCCTCAGCACTATATAAACAGAAAAGGGGAGCAGTGGCACCCTGTGGCTCAAGTGGCAGAACAGTAGTGAGCCTTCAGATGAAGAGCAGAGAGACAGCACCCAGACCCAGAGTCCAAGCCTCACACCCGACGACAAAAAAACTGAAAATAATAAATATATATATGTTTGTATCACACTACATATAAGCATAGATAGATATATATGTATGTATGTGTATAAATATATGTGTATATGTATGTATATGCATGTGTGTGTCTGTGTGTGTGTGTCTGGAGAGAGAGAGAGAGAGAGAGAGAGAGAGAGAGAGAGAGAGAGAGAGAGAGAGAAAGCCAGAAGTGGTGATGTGGTTCAAATGATACAGTGCTAGACGTGAGCAAAAGAAGTTGAGTGTGATTCCTAGAAATGTTGTTTGATGATACTTTTTGTCCTATTCATGACAGATAAAACTTTCACTAACTTATGTTATGTGTTAGTATAATTACTTCATTTGATGAAATAGCTAATATATATTTTTTACCTTTCTGAGAATATAATTTTAATGAAATAAACTGTAAAATTATTCATATGTGAAAAAAAGAAGAAGTTGAGTGACAGTGCTGAGGCCCTGACTTCAAGTCTCAGTATTGCCCACCCACCCAAAAAAATAAAGAAAAAGGAGAGAGAGGGGGGTGGGGAGAAGAAAGAGAGAAAGTAAAAAAAGGAAGGAAGGAAGGAAGGAAGGAAGGAAGGAAGGAAGGAAGGAAGGAAGGAAGGAAGGAAGGAAGGAATGGTCAATGACCTGTTTTTCTTACCTGTAGAGAAATGCCCCAAACATCTAGAAATTCAGGTTGGGGCAAAGATAAAACAGCTATCTGTACATAACTCAGCTGCAACATCTCCCCCCCCCCCGCCTGTCTAACCCTGAAAACACCCATGAAGTCAAGGAGCTGTGTAGGTCTCTCTCCCTTCAAGAGCACCCACACTGTATTAGAGTATGTCCTTGTCTGTCTGTGTGTCTGTGTGTCTGTCTGTCTGTCTGTCTGTCTGTCTGTCTGTCTGTGCCTTTTTTGGGGGTCTGGTTGTCTCTGCTTGCCTGCTTGCTTACTTACTCCATAAAAACTCCACCAGAGTGACTCCTCCAGAAATTCTTATTCAATGATCGAAATCAAGGGTCCTAAGGGAAGAGTCCCTACATGGAAGGGTAAAAAGTCACTAACCCTCACCTGTGTTTGGTGACAAGAAGAACTCCATACCAAGAGTCTACCTTAATACATGAGGGCAGGGCAGGGAAGGAATAATTTATTCAGGTGATCTAGTCAGTCACAGTAATGGGTCTCTGGTTCCCCGTCCATGTCTCCCTCTGTGTGTGTGTGTGTGTGTGTGTGTGTGTGTGTGTGTGTGTGTGTGTGTGTGTGTGTCTCAGATCTAGTTGGACTTGTGGATCTCTCACTCGCTCTCCCTTCCATCTCTTACTCTGTGTGTCTTTCCACCGGTCTCTGGGTCTCTGTCTCTCTGTCTGTCTCTCCTGTGTCTCTGTCCTCTCCCCTCCCCCACCCCTTGCTTTTCTGTGTGGACTCAAGGAAGAACTGTGTTTCAGGCCCAGTGGTCTCTGCTTACTCAGCTTGCCAGCCTGGAACCCGCCAGAGGCAACTTCTTCCTTGGTGTCCCCGAAGGAAGGAGGGAGCAGGAACCGGTGCCCCAAAAGAGACTC
>NW_027206402.1:0-10000 GCF_024711535.1 Dipodomys merriami | reverse complement strand
GCGCGGGAACCCGGGACGACATCGCGCAGGCACGCGAGGCGGCGCCCAGCGGGAGGAGACACGTCACGCCGGCTTCGGGCCCCCGGACGGCCAACTCCCGAGCGAGGGACGCACGCGGGAATCTCACCGCCACCGCCCCCGTGGCGTACCGGCGGTCCCGCTGGCAGGAGCCCTCGCGTCGTGAGCAAAACCGATCCGGGAAGACCCTTCAAAAGCCACCGCCGCCGCGACGACGTGCCTCCCCCACACCGGGAGAGCAGCCTCACGAGCCGAGCGCCGTCCCCCCCACCAAGAGAACACACCACACACGCCCAACTCGACCGTCCGCCGGTGGCCGGCCACCAAGGCCAAACCGGTGAGGATCGCGGAAGGCTGATGCGGGTGAGGAGGGCATGCCGGAAGCCCAATAAGAGCAGCGGGGAGGGTCATCGGGTCGGGTCACCGGGGTGAGAGGCGAGCGAGCGAGCGAGCGAGCGGCCACCCCCCCCACGGGCGGGTGGCGCAGCCGCAAACCAGCGGGGAGGTGAGACCTTTCCGGGCACAGCCGGCACGCCAGGGAAACGAACGCGGGATCTCACCACCCCCAACTCCTGGGCGGTCCCGCGCAACGCCTGGGACACCGAGCCGGCCGACCAGCGGACCGGAAACCCCCACCGCGGCAGCGGCGGGCCCCCCCAAAAGAGGCCCGAGAGGGAAAAGGCAGCTCGCACACGCCTCAAAGACCCCGCGAGCGCCCGCGGAGCCACCCGCGCCAGCAGGGCCCCACCGCACCCATCCACACCGCCGGGCACGGCACCCATCATCGACCGCCTCTTTTTCGGCCGCGTGAGCAAGGGCCCACACACACCGGGATCCTCGGCTCCGGAGGGCCAGAACCCCCCCGAGCGGCACACCACCACGGGCACGGCGGCCCCGGAACACCGCGGGGCCCGGCGCCCGGCACGGCGCCGTCGTCGCCAACGGGCGGCGGCCCACACAGACGCTCGGGAACAGCGTCGCCAGGGGCCGGAGGGGGAGGGGGACGGGACCCCCCAAAACCCCACGGCACCCCAAGCACGAGGCCGGGAAGCCACACACCACACGTCCTCGCATCGCGACCCAGCACAGGCTCCAGGCTCCGCCACTCGACACACCGCGCGCGAGGCAGGGGCGGGGACGGATCGGGAACGTCCTCCACTCACCACACCAGACGACGGCCCGGGAGAGGCCCCGCGGGACCCTCCCCCAGCTCGGAGGGGGGAGGCGCGGGCACGCAGTTACCAACGCGGGCAGCCACTAACGCTCAAAAGCGGGACAGGGAGCGGCAGGGCCGCGGGAGCCCATCGGGGGCGGGCCCCCGCCAACCCGGCAGCGAACGCCGCCTCCCGAACGAGGATCGCTAGAGAACCTCTCCTCACTCTGAGGGTGGCCCGCACCCAACCCCGACGGGAACCCCGCCGGGACCAGCACACATCAAAGGCGTCCATCCTTCCCACCACGGGTGGCAGGGAGGGGTGGGGCGGGGGGGGGTCTGCGGCAGCAGCAACACCAACCCTGGTCGGTCGGCCTTGCCGTGCGGGGCCAGAGCAAGGTCGCGCACACGGGCGGGAAAGCCCGCACAGGCCCGGCTCGCCTCCCACTGCAACATCTCAGGTCCCCCGGTGCAACAAGAGCCAGGTGACACGGCAGGGAAGACAAGCCAGGACCAGGGCCGGCAGCTCATGCGGGGAAGCCACCCGCCCGGCGCAAGAAGGGAAGAGCGCTCCTCCTCTGGGGAACCGCCTCGACCCCCCCCCCCAGCAGAGACGTCAATCTCTGCGATAACTTTTTTCTCACTCGCACAAGCCCCACAAACCCAAGGACGGCCGGGACACACCACGGGCAGCAGGCTGGCACAAGGCAACGGACAACGCCGGGATCGGGAACGACACCACCACTCAGCCTCAGGCACCTGAGAGAACCGACCGGGAGCGTTCCGGGAGCACCGCAAGAGGGCAGAGCGCGAGGCGCGGCTTTTCACACCACACAGCACGGGCAAGCACGGAGCACCGACCCTCCCTCTCCGCGGAGAGAGCCGACCCCCGTGCCGATAACGAGTCACGGGAAGAGAGGAGCAAGATCAGGGGCGCCCCCCCTCCTCCAGCGTGTACAAGTCCCCGACCTCACGGCGAGGGCAGGGAGAGCGCAGCCGGACCCGGTTGCCGCACCCCTGCCTCCCCGCACACCACCGGCGCCGGCACGGTGGGACGGTGAGGGCAGGGGCCCACGGGCAGAACGAGAAGAGCGGTCCCATTCGCCATGAATGTCCGTCCCTCGCCTGGCGCAGCTTAGGCCCGGGCCCGAAGGAGATCGCAACGTCACCACATCAATCACACCGAGGGGGCGGAGAAGACAGCCACACGGCACTCGGGAGGCGGTGGGGCCCAGGAAGCTCGGCTCCCGAGAGGGCCAACAGCCTGGGATAAAAGCGTAGCCAGGACAGACAACCTTTCGTGAGTAACGAGCGAGGTAAAAGGAAAAAAAAAAAAAAAAAAAAAAAAAACTTAAAAAAATAAAAAAATAAAAAAAATACCACGGGCTTCAGCGTCCCTGGCGCTCGGGATTACCAGGACACCTCCGCCGGGCACAGAGCCGAAAGAAGCTAGAGAGGAAAAAAAGAAAAAGAAAAAGAACCACGGACAGCGCTCGGGAGTAGCGCAGGTCAGCGGCCGACCAGGTCCGCCATCGGGAAGCGGCAGGTCGGGGGAGTTGGAGCTAGGGGCGATAGGGGGGGAAAAAAAAAAAAAAAAAAAAAAAAAAAAAGCCACGGAGGTCGGACGAGCACGACGGCAGGACGGGGATGCCGCACACGCACAGGCAAGGCAAGGCAGGACTCGCCCCCCGCCTTTTCCTCCTCAAGCCGGCCACGGCGAGGGAAGCACACCGCGCGGGCCTACCTATGCACCCCAGGCAACCAACCACTCTCCTCCTCGGCGTGCCGAGGCAAGGGCCAGAATCCGGCACCGGGAGCGGGGGAGAGATCAAGGACGACGGGACTCACTCAGCCACCAACCAACAACCACCACCACCACCACCACCACCACCACCACACCCACGAGCCACCACAGGGGCAAGGCCTGCTCAGGGCAGCGGGAGCCCGGGGTGCGGGGGGAAGGGCAGGGGGACCCGGACCGGGAAGAGACGGGAAAGGCCCGGCACACAGCATCCGAGAGAGCCCCAAAAGACCCGCTGACAGCCACCGGGACACAGCATGCCAGCACCCTCCTGCAGGTACAAAATCCTCACGTCACCACGCCAAAACCAGCTGGTCACGCAGGGGCGACAACTCGCTGGCGACAGGGACCTCTCGGAAACCACATCGGGGACACCTGTCCCCAACACGTCCCCAACAGAGCCAGACACGGAACTCTCAGGGACAGCTGGTCGACCACATAAGGCGAAGACAGACGAAGAGAGAGGGCGGGAGCGGGGTCAGGGGACGCACCCGCCCCACTACCCCGGGTGCGCACGGGCTCACGGCACGAGCGGCACGGGGAGCCTTCCCCCGGCAGACGCGAGGCACCCACTCCGAGAGGCACCCAGCCACCACACCCACACCGCGCGGGGTCGGTGGTGAGCGCCCTGCCGCCAGCACGCACACACGCGGGACTCCCGGGCTCGGGTCCCCGACTCCCGAGGTGCTCCCTCCGCCTCGACTTTTCCCCTACGCAGGGCCCACCGGGCAAGTCCCCGCCATCGCGCACACCGCAGACGGTAGGTAGGTAGGTCCCGGCCCCGAGGCTCGCCTCGGCCGTGCCCACGGCTCCTCGCGCCGGAGAAGTCTGTCCTCCGGCCTCCGGGGCCGTGGAGAAGGCCGTGGAGGAAGGCCACACGGGGCCGGCGACCCAGGCCCTCGCGCCCGGCACGCGCCAAGCGCTCACTCGGAGGTGACTCCGACGACCATCCTATGTCGGGGAGGGGCGGGGTGTAGGTCCCGGCCCCGAGGCTCGCCTCGGCCGTGCCCACGGCTCCTCCCGCCGCAGAGGTCTGTCCTCCGGCCTCCGGGGCCGTGGAGGGAGACCACACGGGGCCGGCGACCCAGGCCCTCGCGCCCGGCACGCGCCAAGCGCTCACTCGGAGGTGACTCCGGGGAGGGGGGGTGGTCCGAGTCCGGGCCGGGACCGGCCCCACCACCTAGCGGCTCACCCGGGGACCCTTTCCCCCGACTCCCGAGACGTCCCTCGTACTCTCCTTCTTTCGCCCTCAAAGACCAGAGTCCAGGGAGGGGAGGAGGACAAGGCGTCGGGCCCAGACAGAACTACGGGAGGGGAGGAGGACAAGGCGTCGGGCCCAGACAGAACTACTGGTCGACCCGACCAAGCCGCCACCCCCGGCACAGACCGGGCACGGAAGAGAGAGCGGCGACTCACGGCCCCACCCCGCGCTCGCCTGCGGGCGCAAAGTCCGACAGAACAGCCGCCCCGGCGCCACAGCGACACCACGGCGACAGTCGCGCCCGGCACCCGGTAGAGGCCGGGCCTCCGCCCGGCTCGCTGCCGCCAGACCTCCTCCTTCACTCGCTCGCTCGGCTGAGAACGAGGGGACTGTCATATCAAGGCGGACGCCAGGGGGAGCACGACAACCGCCTTCCAACGACCGACTCCACCGAGCCGCCGTACCCCGGATCGGCGCGCGCCGGCCGGCTCTGAGCTCCGGAGACACAGAACACGGAAACGAATCGCCTCACTCCCCACCGCCACGCACCGAGAGGCACAACCTAGGTCAGGACCTGCAGCCGGGTCCTCTCTGCGACCTCACGAACGACACCAGAGCCACCAGAGACCTAGACCGAGATCGAGCCGCCGCCGCCGCCGCCGCCAGCGACCAAAGTGAAACCAGGAACCAGGACGGGAGTCGCCCGAACGGAGCGGCCCGAACCCGAGAACCGGGAAGCCGGGATCGGTCCCAAGCAGGAAGGGGCGGCAAAGACGGCAGGCCTGCACCACGAGAGAAAACGAACCGGCCACCCGCACGACCTCCGCCGCCCGTGGCAAGACCCCCACCCCCACCCAACATGGCCAGAAAAGGGCAAGTGAGCGCTCGTCCCACCGTCTGCCCGCCCGTCTTTTTTTTTTTTTTTTTTTGGGGGGGGTGTTTGTACGTTTTGTTTTCTTTTTCCCCCAGATGGAAACCAGAAAGAAACAACAACAACAACAACAACAACAACAACAACAAAAAACTCCCAAAGATGGGTCGGCTCCAGCAAGAGACGAGCCCTCGGGAGGCACCCCGCTCACTTGTGAAAGTCCGCCGCCCGCCCGCCCCACAACACGCTCCCTCCCCCCGCCCCCACCCGCCCCCCCCCTTCACAGGCAGGGAAAGGGCAGGGGGAAGGCCAGAGAGAGGTTTCTTCTAACACAGAGAGGGTAGGTACACGTCACGCACACAGGTCTGGAAACCCACGGTGACAGCGCCATGGGAAGCGTGAGTCCACTCACCCATCACTAAATGACAGGAAAGCCAAACGAGAGCCGCTGGCTGGGCAGAAAAGGCCTTTGACAAAATTCAACATTCATTCATGCTAAAAGCTCTGGAGAAAATAGGAATAGAAGGAACATTTCTAAAAACAATAAAAGCCATTTATGACAGACCAATAGCCAATATTATACTTAATGGGGAAAAGCTACAACCAATTCTCCTAAAATCAGGAACAAGGCAAGGATGCCCACTGTCTCCACTCCTCTTCAATATAGTCCTAGAACCCTTAGCCAGGGCAATAAGGCAAGAAAAAGACATTAAAGGGATCCGCATAGGGAAAGAAAAAGTTAAACTATCCCTTTTTGCAGACGACATGATACTATACCTCCCTCCACGATCCCTAAAAGTCCATCCCGAATCTCTTAGAAATCATAACTCTCTTCGTCAAAATAGCAGGATACAAAATAAACCCACAAAAATCAGTTGCCTTCCTATACACTGATAATGTACAGGAAGAGAGGGAAATAAAGGGAGCAACCCCATTCACAATAACCTCCCGAAAAATAAAATATTTAGGAATTAACCTAACCAAAGATGTAAAAGAACTATTTAATGAGAACTATAAAAAGTTAAAGAAAGAAATAGCAGAAGACACTAGGAAATGGAAAGACCTCCCATGCTCCTGGATAGGCCGACTTAATATAGTAAAGATGGTAATACTTCCAAAACTAATATACAAATTCAACGCAATTCCTATTAAAATCCCAATGACGTACATCACTGAAATACAGAAAACAGTCCAAAAATTCATATGGAACAACAAAAGACCTAGAATAGCCAAAACAATTCTAGGGGATAAAGACAATATGGGAGGGCTATCCATGCCGAACTTCAAACTCTACTACAGAGCTATAATAACAAAGACAGCATGGTACTGGCACAAAAACAGACCCGAAGACCAATGGAACAGAATAGAAGATCCAGAAATAAATCCACAGGCCTACAGCCAGCTGATATTCGACAAAGGAGCCAAAGACATACAATGGAAGAAACACAGCCTCTTCAACCGCTGGTGCTGGGAAAACTGGGCAGCCACATGCAGAAAACTAAAAGTGGACCCCAGCCTATCACCATGCACCAACATCAACTCAAAATGGATTAAAGACCTTAACATTAAACCTGAATCTCTGAAACTACTGCAGGACAGAGTAGGAGAGACACTTGAACTAATAGGCACAGGAAGGAACTTCCTGAACAGAGTCCCAGGGTCACAACAAATTGGAGAGAGACTCGACAAATGGGACTACCTTAAAATAAAAAGCTTCTGCACAGATAAAGCTATCGCAACCAAGCTAGAAAGACAACCAACTAATTGGGAAAAAATATTTACCAGCAATATATCAGACAAGGGGTTAACATCCTGTATATACAGGGAACTCAAGAAACTAATCCCTCCCAAACCCAACACACCAATTACTAAATGGGCAAGGGAACTAAAGAGGGACTTCTCAAATGAAGAAATAAAAATGGCAAAGAAACACATGAGGAAATGTTCATCATCCCTGGTGGTGAAGGAAATGCAAATAAAGACAACCCTGAGATACCACCTTACCCCAGTCAGAATGTCCCACATCCACAAATCAGCCAACGACAAATGCTGGAGGGGATGTGGAGAACGAGGAACGCTATTACACTGCTGGTGGGAATGTACACTCATACAACCACTTTGGAAAGCAGTCTGGAGGGTCCTTAGAAAGCTAAAGATTGACCTCCCTTACGACCCAGTCATACCACTTCTAGGCATCTACCCTGAACAACAGGAACCAATATACAAGGACACGTGCACCTCCATGTTTATTGCAGCACTGTTCGCAATAGCTAGGATATGGAAACAACCTAGATGCCCCACCACAGATGAATGGATCCAAAAATTGTGGTATCTATACACAATGGAATATTATGCAGCCATTAGAAATGACAAAATAATGGCATTTGCAGGGAAATGGATGGAGCTAGAAGGAATCATGTTGAGCGAGGTAAGCCAAGAACGAAGAGACAAACAGTACATGGTCTCCCTGATAAGTGGATGATGAATCCAAAATGTTAGGTGATATGACAAAACTAACAGGACTTAAGAAACAAAGAACTCCCACTCATCTGGTTGAACCACTACTAAATATCCCCATGCTGCTGATCACATATGGGTATATAACATATGAGCACCGTTATATATTACAGACTGTGATAGACAATTTGCTCCAGGAAAGTTAGAATGAACTTGTGACTTTAAATGAGCATCATTATTCCACAATACTGTGAATTTCCGGAAATTAAGTAATCACTTAATCACGATCAAAAAAAAAAAAAAAAAAAAAGAACCTTGGGGAAGGGAGGGAGGGAGGGGATGGTAGGGGGAAAACAATGGAGGGGGTAACAATGTTCAAGAGGAAGTGGAAGTGTACTCATTACCTCACTCATGTAACTGTAACCCTCTGTATAGTATCTCTACAATAAAAAAAATTTAAAAAAAAAAAAAAAGAAGAACCCTGTAGAGCTGCGTGATAAAAAAAAAATAAATAAATAAAATAAAGGTGATTAAGAGACTGAAAAAAAAAAAAAAAAAAAAAAAAGTTTACCTGAGTGGGTGAGGACATTTGCATGAAATTTCACCTAGGGCAGCACTTGATATTTATAACTCTCCCTAAACTATTGCATTGCCTGTTTTCCATTTTCTTGGCACTCCTTTAGAAATGTTCCCGTCTCAATCTTTCACCCACTGCAGCCGTGGGACCCTTTTTCATAATACGGACGTAAAGACATTTGTGGTACCGTATATAAATTACAACCGTAGGGGCTGGGAAGGTGGCTCAGTGGTAGAGTGCTTGCCTTGCATGCCTGAGGCCCTGGGTTCGATTCCTCAGCACCACATTAAGCAAAAAGAAAAAAGCCGGAAGTGGCGCTGTGGCTCAAGTGGTAGAGCGCTAGCCTTGAGCTGAAGAGCTGAGGGACAGCGCCCAGGCCCAGAGTTCAGGCCCCACGACCGGATCCAAAAAAAAAAAAAAAAAAAAAATTACAACCGTAAATAAACTGGTACAGTTTGCTCGTAAGACATAATATCCAAACGAATTCCGTGTCCAGAAAATAACGAAAAAAAACACCCCCTGCGGGCCCCCCTCCCCCTCCGCTCGGCCCTCCCTTCAAGAACATTTCCTTGTTTGCTGTTGTTTCGTTTTGTTTCGTTGTAAATAAATAAAGCCGCAGAAGAGAGCCGGCGATACCTCATCGCTACTCTCGCGAGAGTCTCTCGGACTCTCGCGAGAGTCGCCAGCCCCCGCCATCAGCACCGAATCATTCCCTGTCACTCCACACGGTGTCCAGTAGGTGGCACCCCAAAACAAGGAAAAAGAACGTCAGGCCCAAGATCGATCAAGACACTTAGGAAGGTCTTGTGAGGAAGGAACACCTCCCCCTACACACACACACACACACACACACACACACACACACACACACACACACACACACACACACACACACACACACACACACACACACACACACACACACACACACACACACACACACACACACACACACACACACCCCAGCACATCCCCGCCCACACAGGTCATGAATGGCAAACCCCTATGGCACAGAGAGACAGACAGACAAAACACATGGGGTGTGGAGAGAGACCGGAAATCAAAAACAAAAACAAAAACAAAAAACATTTTCCTGGCTTGACCTATGAATGGGCCTGGGCTGGCATTCTGTCCTCTGGGCCCTACAGTCAATCCATGGCGGTCGCTCCTCTCTCCTCATCACTGTAATCCTATCTGATATTTGCCAGAGCCGAACGTGCAGTGGGGACACTTTGGTTCATCGATCTAAACTAGGGCCCGGGGCGGAGGGGGTGGTGGTGGTGGAGGGGAAGCCTAGGAAGTCTGTTGCTATAGTTGGTGGCGGCGGCGGCGGTGGTGGTGGCGGCAGTGCAAAGTGTGTGTGGGGGGAGGGGGGGAGGTAGATCACATGCTGCCATACGTGCCTGTGCCTGTGTGGTAGGAAACAGCAGCAAAGATCAAGGGGTGCAGGGTGTGTGTGTGCACGCCCCAGTCAGTCCTGGGGCTTGAACTCAGAGCCTGAGTGCTGTCCCTTGGCTCTTGTGCTCAAGACTGGCACTCTGGGGCTGGGAAGGTGGCTCAGTGGTAGAGCGCTTGCCTTGCATGCGTGAGGCCCTGGATTCGATTCCTCAGCACCACATAAGCAGAAAAAAAGCCGGAAGTGGCATTGTGGCTCAAGTGGTAGAATGCTAGCCTTAACCTGAAGAGATGAGGGACAGCGCCCAGGCCCAGAGTTCAGGCCCCACGACCGGACCCCCCCGCCCCCGCGCCAAAAAAAAAAAAAAGAGACTGGCAGTCTGCCATTTGAGCCAAAACTCCACTTCTGGCCTTTGGGTTGCTTAATTGAAGACATGAGGCTCACCAAAGTGCAATGCCTATATACCTCTGATCATATAACAAGAAGTCTTCCCCTTTCTTTGTGTTTGTTATCATCGATGTTATTT